>NC_142349.1:11603333-11905416 GCF_059441175.1 Urocampus carinirostris | reverse complement strand
TGTCTTTGTTATTAAAACTTTGAAAACTCTTTCGGTCTACTGTCTATTTTAATCGGATCGATACCGGAAGTCCTGGTATCGCCCACCACTGGCTTCCAGGTAGTGGGAGGAAATGGTCACCCCTGTTGAACTGAAGCTTAAAGGACAGAGGATGCCCGTGGCATGTAACTTTGGGTGGTTTTCTGCCTGTAAGCCATGATTTGAAATAAGACATTATTCACTCAAACATTTAGTCCCTGGAATCAATTTACTCTAATCTTTTATCTATTTATTACAGATTGATTTTCTTATGAATTCATCATTAACATTTTTCAGATGTTATTTTTTGTAAAAGATCTTTGAGAAAAGTGGGAATGCATTTATTGTACATTTTCCTGTGGAAAAGCTGATATGGCCAAATCTCACCCAGTGCCCCCCATTATATTGTGTTCTAGACCCCTGTTTGGGGCATCCGGGTTAAGCTCAATGCCAGCGTCATGTATTGCAAAGAGATGCCTTTAGATGGCGCCAACTAGCTGCTATAGATCAGCCTACCCAATTAGTGTTAAACTTATGTGGGAGTTAACCGTCAAGTTACTTGCACCTTACATCTATGCAGTTATGCAGTGATGTGCGCTGAGGTTCGTGTGTGACGTTGCCAGGCACAGACAGATTTACAAACATTTATCTTATTAGATATTTTTTTATTCCATCTTAAATTTTGATTGAGGACAGCACGGAGGCGCAGTGCTTAGCACGTGTCTGCCACAGTTGTGAGGTCCATAAGATCAAACCTTCCTGTGTGGGGTTTGCATGTTCTGTCTGTGCTTGCGTGGGTTTTCTCCGGGCACTCCGGTTTCCTCCCTCATTTCCAAAAACATGCATGTCAGGTTAATTGGCCGGTCCAAATTGTGTGATGAGCGAGTCACTTGTCTGTCTCTATGTGCCCTGCCACTGGCTGGCAACCGGTTCTGGGTGTCCCCTGCCCACTGCCCGAAAATAGCTGGAATGGGCTCCAGCAACCCCGCAACCCTACTGAGGATAAGCGGTGTAAATATTGAATGAATAATGAATGAATGTTTTGATTGGCAGATAAAGAATAAGTAGGCTATTTAAACTAGTGATGGCAAAATGAAGCCCCATAAAACAATAAAGCCCTCAAGGGAAATGCTACACGCACATACGCGCGCACGCACACACGTACACGCGTAGAGGCTTCCAGATGAATTATTACCTCGACTACGCCATCATGCGGACAGAAAAATGTATAACATGCTTGTGTAAAATACGCTCTGAAAAAAAATATATACGTATAAATTTGAGTAGTGTATTAAGAGTGTATCATTAATTGATCTGCCTTACTTTGTGCATATGCAACAGGTAAAATAAAGTGCTTATTAAAAAAAATAATAAATGGTTTTAGACGGTCCGGAGCCTTCACTCTGAAAACGCTGGTCTACTAGTGATCCCAAGAGCCTAGAAGAGATCCGCGGGTTCGAGAGCGTTCTCCATCCGGGCTCCGGTGCTGTGGAATGCTCTTCCCCCTGAGATTCGATTTGCAACCTCAGTGGAAATGTTCAAATCTAAGCTTAAAACACATCTATTCTGTAGCATATGAATAACTTATACTTTATGTTGACAATATCTGCGTATAATTTGTCATTGCAACATCTGTTGCAGCCTGGTCACCCTGGAAGGAGGATTACTTAATGTGCGGTTCCTTCTCAAGGTTTCTTCATTTTCCTCATGTTGAGGTTTTTGAGTTTTTCCTTGCCCTCGTGTAGGTTTTAGATCAGGGGATGGTGTAATAATAGTGGTTTGCAATAAGCTGTGGTTTGTGCAGCCCTTTGAGAGTCTTTGTGATTAAGGGCTATACAAATAAACATTAGTTGACTTGGCCCATGCGGTTTCTATTATTGCAGAGTATTTAACCTGCTTTTGACAAACTCAGATGATACCGATGAAGCAAGGGTGCATAGATGTGTAATAGCAAGTTTGTAAATACATACAATTAAAATATTCATAAATCTACAAAAAGATCAATTAAACAACAATTTTAACCTTTGTATGCTCAAAAAATTTAAAGTCTACAACACACAATCCCCAATCATAGTAGAAAAAGGGTGTCTCTCGGGGGATGGGCAGTTGATTGGGAGGGATCCGGCTCTCTTTGCTCACTTCCATGAGCCGCCTCATAGAGATGACACGCATTGTTTGCGGGCATTCATCAGGCTGCATCAGTAAATACTCTACTGTATTCGTTGTCGTTTGGACTATATTTAAAACAGGCCTTTTCTTTCTTTTACATTTTTGGGCTACATTTAAAAATAATATTGTGAATGTGCTTAATTGCTGTTGAGATTGTCATGATTGTTTTCTGTTATTAGTGTCAATAAATTTGTTCAAACCAAAAAAAAACACTTAAAAAAACAACAACAAAAAACCAGGAGCAACCATGAAATCAGCCCCCAATTTCTAAAGAGTTGCGAGTCCAGGACCAGCGGTGCTCCAAGTAAGATAAAAGCAGTAAAGCGTGTAGGATTTTTTTTATAAAGCCCTTTTGAACTAAGTTTGGCATTATTACCACATACTTAATATTTTACACTCAACTTTTTAAAGTCACCTCAAATTTTTATGAGTTACAATAGACAGTAAATTAAATTGAAAAACACACATCAGACACATACAAACTAAGTTATCTAAAAGTATTTCAATCATTAATAAAGCCAAATTCTTTTTAAATTATAATGGGCTGTACTTATTATATTGTTCTTTAATTTTGCCACACTTAATGTACTGTGCAGAGGTTTGAGGCAATGATTACAAAAGTTCACTCCATCCCCTTTTTTTTACTCCAAAAACGAGCAAGGCAGTATACTGTGATCATACCAATATTCTACTTCTGCTGTCCAAATTATTAAAACTGCTTGTGGAGTTTTCCACATCCCGACTACTATTCAAAGTGAACAAAGATATAGTGCCAGAGAACATACAAAAATTATTCACAAAAAAAAAGGAAGGAAGCTACAACTTGAGGGGATGTAGTAACTCTAAAATCCAACCGGTGAGAACTACCATGAAAAGTATGTGTGTGTCTGTATGTGGAGTTACACTTTGGAACAAATTATAGGATGAGCTCAAAAAATATCCAAGTATTCACGTGTTTAAATCCAGATACAAAAAACAGTATTGGCAAAGTACAGAGAGGAAGAAAATGGCGTCTGAATGATATAGCAAAAGGTAGATGTAAGCAAATCAACGTTGCTATTATTATTATTATTATATCAATATAATGGTAATAATAATTACAATTATTACAACTGTCATTAATTGTTATGATTATTGGTGACTGAATGATATGAGGTGATTACTAGCATTATAACGTTAATAGAGGGTTAAAACTAAATTAATCTGGTAGGATAAATACAGTGATGGAAGTGGTGATACTAATGATAATGAAGAGACTGTGTATCCACAGAGCCAATGTGTCGAGAGGTGTTATTTGTTTGTAAATGCACAGAATAGCTAACTGTGGGACACAATTGGGGTTGGGGTTAAGGCTAGGGTTAGGGTTAGGGCTCGGTTTAGGGTTCGGTTTAGTACTCGCATTGAGGGAGATGCAACTGTTCAACTCCAGGTCATAGCATTTTTTTTTATTTACTATTGTGGTTTTGACAGTGATGTTCATCGGAAACAAAATTACTAACTTTACAGGTGAGTACTCAACGTGTTGGTTGTAGCAACCTTTTCGACTCCAAGTCAAAGCAGGTTCATCTTATCTTTTAATGGTTTGATTGCCATGAACAGGACTTGACAGTGAAGTTTTTGGGAACATATTTTACTAATTGCATTTAGTTACACTCAGTTCCTAGCTCAGTGGGTAATGAATCTGACAATGGCTTAAAAGTTTATGGTTTATTCTTTGGGTTAGCGCCTAAGAGCTTTTTGAGGGCACTACTTTAGCTTCTTCCTAACACTGTTAACCCAAGTTTTCTGGGTTTCAGTTTACCTTTGACTATTGTGGTTTGTATGGTATTCTTATTTGAAAATAAATATACTAACTTCAACATGAAGCCTAAGGCTATTGGCGCAATGGATAACCCATCTTATTATGGATCAGTAGATTTAAGTTCAACTACTGGCTAGTTCTTGATGATCTTTTGTTGGCAATATTATCTCTGTTGCATACTTGACAGTTTACCCTAGGGTGTCTTGGTTTCCCCGACCCCCGGAATTATGTCAAGTATTGTCTTTCTTGTTGTGATACTACTACATATTACATTGTTTGTGTTTTTTTCCCCCCAATTTGTTGTTTTGTTTTCTCTTGTTCGAAATAAAAGTTTCATTAATTCATTCATGTCAACAAAGAATACGGCATAAACCTTTGGTTGTGTTATCTGCTTTTATTGCAATAAAAAAATCTGGACATTCACCTTTATTTGAAGTTATTAAATTATACTCGCATAAAAATCAAACAGGAACAACTATAGACCGTCAAGACACAAAGGAGAGACATTACCATATACAATTTTTGTGCAATAGTCATTTTAATAGGTCATAATATACTACGTTGTACAAGAGCAAAAACGTGAGGGACACAAAAAGCAACAGACTGAAAAAATGGATTAAACAAATGAATGCACTATAGCAGGGAGGAAGCAAAGGTGAAGGAGATGGTTGTTATTTTGACTTTAAGTTGTATAGAAGAATGAACAGTATCAGGGATGGGGATTGTATATATATATATATATATATATATATATATATATATATATATATATATACCGATGTGTGTATATATATATCACCTCCTAATAGTCGCCGCAAAGAGGCAGTTAAATGGACTGCAAACACGGTATGCATAACTGTAGTTTATAGATCCAAATATTACCAAAGCTTTGGAAGGACGCACTGAAAAACAAATCCAAACACCAAAATGTTTCCTTTTCTTCAGCCAGCTCAATAAATCAAGTCCTAAATTGAAATATCATATTTAAAAGTACGTCAAGAGTTGTCATCGCAAGCGAACCCATTCCCATCAATATACGTTTTCCTCAACAACAAGCCGTCTTGAAAAATCAATATTATAGCTTTGAATATTGCTGGTAAACTTATACATTTGATTGATTTTGACTAACAAATGGATTAACCCTTGGATGCATAAGTGGGATGAAAAATGGCTTCATGGGTTGTTATCCTTCAAAGTCTTTAACAGTTAAAAAAATGTAATATGGTCATAGTCCATATAAGCCTCATAAAGCATGTTTAAGACATGATGCCATTCATATTTTTAGCTCCCCCCGAAGCACAAATTGTCGGTATTTTAGACACCACATACAGGTCATCGTAATGTTTTGTTGGTGAAAATGCCTTAGTTCTTGTTTACTAGTCACATGACCCATTGGAAATGGATTATTTTTGACAACATATTATTCAGAATATTGAATTCATCCTACTACAAAAAAGGGGAAAATCACACTTGTTTTGTGAGAGGCTTTGATAAAACATTTTGAATGCTTGACCCAAAACTATGTTTGTTTCTGAGTGTGTCCACACTGCGCGTTGGTAAAATAGGAAAGCTCCGTTCGCAAAAGTGATACCTGTGACGCTTTTCCACACTGTGCTCGTTTGTTGTGCAACAAGACAGTTTTCTCGCACGCTTTGGTGTTTTTGGCACCTTTTTATCTTGAAACTGGACTTTAAACTTGTTGACTGCACACAAAAACAAATCGTTCTAGTTACACTTAGAGAATTTCTGCACACCTTTCTTTAAAAAAATAAAAGCTTGGTCCCTCTTGGTTCTTGGTGCAGTGTGCACTGCAATGACAGCCAAATAGGTAGGACAAGAGACTACTGTACTCGGTTTTGTGTGACTGTTAAATGTTTTGGGGGGGAGTAAATTTTAGCGGAATTGTGTATTGTGGAAATATGTTTTCCTAAGCGGAAACTTTCCTCGATTAAAGGTCAGTGAATGGAATGGACATCAATTTAAATGTAAATATGAATTACCGTATTTTCCGGACTGTAAGGCGAACCTAAAAACCCTAAATTTGCCAGAATATACCCCAAAATACTGGTGCACGAAAGTACCTATTCAAATGCATTAGAACATGTTAATGCAAAACATTGTATGCAACATGAATCAAACCCTGAAAGTGATCATGACAACCCTAAATCCTAACCACTAGACCACCTGTGATATATATAATACACATTAGTTTCTATCTCATTATCACAGTATTTTTACTCACAGTACAAGAGACAGATTTAAAAAAAGAAAGCAGAAAGTCGTCCTCAAAGATATAAATGCAAAGTCCAATTCATCATCAATACACCGCAGAGTTGTTTCACGTTTTTTGCGTCTATTTTAAGGGTTCATACAACTTTTCTATTATCAAATTCCAGCATATTTTAATAACGTAATATTTGACCACTAGATGGTACTGTGTTGTCCGGTAAAAGCAAGGATCAGTGCTACACGACAGAGCATGGAAGTAGCCTGCAGGAATAAAATGGCGCCGATCCAAACAAACAAAAAGAAATACTTCAAATTTCTTGACCTATGATTAAAAACAAACAAACAAAAAAAAAACATTTGTAGTATTCAAATAAAATGTTTGATCACTAGGAGGCACTAAATATTACACACTGTCCCTTTAATGACATTCAAAACCAATTTTCCAATTTATCCAGTACATGTATTTTGTAGATCCACAAATATATCTGCAATTTACAAATGTGATTTTTAATCTTGCGTGTGCATTTATCAAGACATATGATTTTTAGATCTTGAGTATATCGCAAATATATTTGTTTTTAAGACAAATCTGTAGCTTACGTTTTCAGTTGCAGGAAGTTGTTACATTACAATCTAACGCAGGGAATTGCTAACTTCATTTTTTGCATGGGCCATATAAAATGACCATAATTGATACCTTATCCTTGCACTAATTGCACTAGCACTTGTTATAGTTCCCCACTTTAGGTGTAGCATGCACCCGTCCTCTTATGCACACGCTTTATAGGACAGCGCCGTAGAAACTAAAATAGGATGCCGTTCATCACGAGGGTTTGTCCTTTGGTTCAAGTGCATAATACAGGGAAGAAGAATTGCAACGGAGAAGCAAAGCCACCTTAGAAAAGTGTCGGTGACATTTTTAGGCAGACCTGTGGCAACAATTTCAAGCATTTACATGCACTTTACCAAAAATGAAAGCAATTTCCAATCCTGGAAAACAGCATTAGAAATCAAGCATTTTCAAAGATTTCAAGCACTAGTATAAACCCTGCAATTTATACATTCAAGAGGACTTTCTGTTTTCTCAGGTTTCCAACAGTCATTTCTGGCAACGTGAGTAAAAATAGTTTCATGAGATAAAATTGAATGTCTTTTTGTATGTCATCTGTACGACTGGTGGTCAAGTGGTTAGGATATAGCGCTTCCACCGTCACAACCCAGGTTTGGTTATTGTTGCATACAATGCTTGGCAATTACGGTCAGGGATGTAACAATCATTGCGCAATATTTACTGTAGTGAATAAAATATGAGACAGTTATACACTAATACGTACGGTAGCTATTACTGTAATTAAGTTCCCATGTGCCTTATACATACCTGTTAACGTATACTTTTTCTGATCATTACAAATATACAGCATTTTTGTACAGTGAAAAATATAAAAAAATATTTAAAAATCTTTTTCTTACACTGCCCACTTTGGCTCTAATCCAGATCGTTTTAGTGAGTAGTTATAGATGACAACGTCATCATCGACTGCCAATTTTAACACGGTATTCTTGTCTGTCTTGTTGTGAGTAAATAAGTTTTCCAGTAACATTACAAGAATCCAAAATCCATTGTGAATCATGTATTTCGCATATTCATGAATATATCTGCATTCACATATGCGATTTTTAATCTTGAGTAGGCATTCGTCAAGATTTTAAATAAATCGCAAATATATTTGTTTTTGAGACATGTCTATCCTCATATAGGTATTGGGTTAGAATGATTTTCAGTTGCAGGAAGTTCTTTCCATTACAATTTGATGTACCTTAATTGTTTGCTTGGCCCATAAAAAATGTCCACAATTGATAAATAATCCTTGAACTAATACACATTTCATAATGCCCAATTTAGGTGTAACATGGAACTGGTCTCTCAGGCGCGATGACGATTCAAAGGACAATGCTTTTAAGATTTGTTGAGAAACAATTTCAGGCAATTACAAGCACCTGAAATTCAAGTACTTTTCATTTCTTAAAAACAAACATTATGAATATCCAAGCATTTTCAAGGATTTCAAGCACCCGTACGAACCCTTTCATTATTAAGGGGATCACTTGGCTGAGGTTGACGAGTATGTTTCTATATGAAAAAGATACGACATATTTTTTGGGCGGTGCGCCTTATAGTAAGGTAAAATACGGTATTTTGTGGCAGGTAAATAGGCTCTCCTTGCCCAGATGTGAGAACATCACATTTCTTCAATGACAGAATTTTCCTATAAACTCTGAAATCTCCCCATTAGGAGCCAAATTTCCAATGAGTAAAAAGTTTCCAATTTGTGAATTTCCCACATGTGAAACCAGAAAGCGAAATGTTGCTGGAAAGTAAAGGATGGCAGAAAGGAATTAAATGGCCAGGGACATGTTTATCTCACTGTCTTTTTTTTTGAATGGAGTTCACGATTGAGCCTCTTGGCGCTCCTCTGTCTCTTTGTCTTTTTCGTCTCCGTCCTCGTCTTCTTCCGTGTGCTGGTCCAGTTCCTCCCTGGTGATCATCTCAAAGTCGTAGCCGTTGCTGTGCTGCGATCCGTCCTCTTCCTTGCGCTCGCTATCCGTGTCCGAGCGCCGTTCTTCCTGCTCGTCCTCTTCGTCCTCGCCGCTTTTGCGCTCCTTGTCGTCCTCTTCGTCTTCGTCGTTGTCTTCGTCCTTTTTCTCGCTGTCCGACTTGTTGTCGTCGCTGTCCGTCCTGCGGGCCTCGCCGTCCTTGTCGACTTTGCCGTCTTTGACCTTCTTGCTGCCTGGCGGGCCTTTGTACTCGTGCGTGTAGAGTGGGCGGAAGGAGTCGATGAAGCCCACGTCGGCCGTCAGGTTGGGCAGGAACCAGAAGTGATGACGCCCGCCCGTCACCAGCCAGATTAACAGGAACAGGATGCAGCGAGCTGTTTCAACACAACATCGTCAACTTGGAATTTATGGGCTAACACGTTCACTAAAGGAGTCAATCGCAAAAACAACTTAAGTCAGGAATGCTGAACAAATACTTGTGATAAACAACATCGCAACAGAGCCAACAATATCATAAAGCAGTGTTTCTCATCTGGTCTGACTTGAGGACCCATCATTATATCCTGAGGACAAGCTGCGAACTATTCTTAAATGTATCCGATTAAAGGATCATGCAGTTTAAAGCAGAGATCGTAAAAACTATTCACCTTTTTTCAACAAACAAAATGACCAAAAAGAAAAGAAACAACCTCTTCAAGTACCGAATATACGCCTACGTCACATATTAGCAACCCCCTAAACAGCTTTAAAATAGCCACTTACTAAAAAAAAATAATGATAATAATTCAAAATAATAATAAAACCTGTACCTAAAGAACGAGTTATTTACTTTTATATCGAATAAAGATGAATACACATGTAAAAAGCTAAAACATTTCCACCATTTACTGAACCTTCGGGCAGCGCCTAAATGGCAGACACGCATACATTATTATCATACTTTGCAATCATTTTCTTTTGACTTGATTGTTGTGTTTCCCGTTTTTCATTTTTCGTTCCCCTTATCACTAATTTCATTGAGACCCATTATTTTGGGCAAAAAAAAAAAAGGAAATAAAATCAACAAAATCCTATTAAAATGAAATATGGTCGCTCTCATACATGCCGATGGACTGAACAGGAATAACAGATCAAACAGATTATCATCGCCATCTACTGTAAAGGAGTGTAATCGACCCTTCTTAGTATTATTTTGCCAAGGCAAAGGCTCGTGACCCACTTTTGGGTCCTGATCCACCAGTTGAGAAACTCTATTACAAAGGATTTCTCTCACCCCGGCCATTACCTCTTTGACCTGTTGCTTTGTGATAGGCGCTACAGGTCATTCGTATTTTCTAATAACTGTAAAAAATATAAATAAAAGTTTCCACTTCACAGATTTACCTATCACGGGTTATTTTAGGAACGTTACACCCGCAAAAAACGAATACTATACTATAACTTTGAGGGTTTTATCTAGAAAAACAAGGAATGCTTTAAAATATGATGTCTATCTATCCATATATCTATCTATCTATCTATCTATCTATCTATCTATCTATCTAGGTCATTTCCCTCAAGAGGGGTGACCGACAGCAAGACAAACACATACAATAACAAAGAAAATAAAAGGGAAAAAAATAGCAAAAAAAACACACATTAAAATTTTTGTACCATGGCCAACCCAAATGCCCAAACAAGTTAGGCACCTCGGCACCTAAGTTGGTCATGCTTTCGTCCCTCCAGATGAAATGGGACACAAAAAAGCAGCCATGTCACTCGGGTCAGGGTGACACAACGCACTCTTTTGTTAAACAGCGTCCTCTTCTGGTGAGCTTTGTTAGGGTTGCCGTATGTTGACACATGGTGGGTGTGTGGCATTGCGTGCTGCTCGCCTTTATTGGCTAGTCCCGTTAAAACTCGCCTCTGATTGGCTGTTAAAACGCAAACTGACAATTCTGGTTGGCCAAACACTCCATCAAAGAAATGGGGAAAAAAAACACAAACATGGAACTATAAATCGTAATAAAACAAAACAAACGCGTTGTCTTGCGGTTACACAATCACGCTACGTCACAGCACGATATTGATTCGATTTTGGTTGAACGTGCAGTACTAGTAAACAGCGTTACAGAAAGGGATCATTGTATAAAGATGTTCTTTTGCGTGGATGGCGTGAGCGTACCCACCGATGGCGAGGAAGAGAATGCTGGCCACGAAGCATCCGGCGGCGACGCTCAGGTAGTAGACACCCACGCGCATCTCGGCGGGCCACAGAGGGAAAAGCGTGGCGGCGATCACTGCAATCACTGAGGAGAACCATTACAAGTGGTTACACGCTTGTTACCAGGCTTGGGGAGTAACGGAATAAAGGTAATATCGCTATGTCATTAGAATACAAAAAAAAAGTAAGTTACAGAAAAAGGAAAAAAAAAAAGTATATTTACATATAAATAATGCACAGATAAACTATATTTTTAATCACTGATTGTAGAGAGACAGAGATTACGCACGACATGCACGAGTCATATCTGTTGCGCATATTGTAAAGGCGGCCAACTCATCCACCACTGCACGTTTGTCATACTGTGTTGCAGGTGAAAGCCCTTTTCTTTTTGTCTGCATTTTATTTCACCTTCAAGTTTGCACTTATTTTGTTAAATTGGCTCGAACCTGCAGTTTTAGGAGACTGCTTACATGTCTGGGTATTCGGCACAGGGCCGCTAGTAGTGTGCTTGGGGACATTTAATACATTGAATTGTCTTCTTTTTGTATTTTCCAGTTAATTGTGGTTCAGAATCCACTATACAACCACTGTATTGTTATGTTGTGAGAATGTTTTACTTGGCCTAGTAAATCTGAATCCCCGGGCTTCTGGGAAATTAATAAAGTCAACAATTGATGTGTTTAAAACAACAATGGTATCAGGACGTCTACATGATAAACAGAGCATATGTTGGCTGCCATAAGAAAGACAGTTTTATTTTTGCTTAATAAACTATATTACATGGGTAAAATTTGAGCACTTTATTGTAGAACCACAAGCAACTACCTGACCTTGGTTTCCTCCAATTCCTTTTCAAAGTTACATTGTTAATTTCTCTTAAATTTGGTAATTTCGTTTATATCATGTTTTTTTCAGTCTTTTATTTGTACATGTGGTATTAAGTACTCCAAAAGCAATCAAATTCAATTACTGCGATATTGTAGTGCTCAGATTACATTACTGATTACATTTTCTTAACAGGTAACTGTATCAGATTAGTTTTAAAGTAACCGTCCCAACCCTGCTTGTTACACAAGATGCCACGAGATGTGCAAAACTGACCCAGGACCAGCCCCATGGCGACTGTCTTGAATTGGACCGGATCGTAAATCCACACGTACACCTGAACCAGACAGGTTGTTAATTGTTGGTAGGAAAGAATGGTCAAGTTGTTTCCACATGGCCCCTGACCTCGTTTCCATCAAGGAAGATTTGGTCCTCGTGCAGCTCTAGTTTGAACTTCTTCTTCACCTCCTTCTTTTTCTTGGGGTTGTCATCCTGCAAACATTTCACAGGGTTTGAGCACCTTTTTCATGGGCAAATTCAAGCACTTAAGGCCTTCAAATACAACTTTCCCTATTTTCCAGTTACATATGACTGGATAGAGCAGGCTCTACCATTGTGAAGAGTAGGATCTCCTTTTTGCATACTTCATTGCATTCTGTGCATGGATTTGTTCCGCGATCTATACATTGTTTCTATTTACCATTTTCTAGCCATCGTTCAGCAAAACGGCAGACCCCCTCAGTGTTCTCGTTTGCCCGCGTCCTAGACGCATCATTTTTGCTGGGGACGCATAGTCTCAAATCAACGTGCGTCCCCGGGACGCAACTTTTTTGACACAAAATTGTCATTATTACCCGATTACCAAAAAAAAAAAAAAAAAAAAAAAAAAAAAAAAAAAGATTCACCGCACTCCAAAGTTTTCGGCAGGCAGACCCGCCATTGTTGTTTTCGTCTCGCGGTTCGAGTTTTCGTCTGCACGCCGATCTCGGCAAACGAAATCTCGTTGTTCTGAGATTACGTCATTGTTGTGGTGCTTGTCGTTAAGTGAAGGTTAAGTATGCAAACCTGTCAACCTGTACAATTTTGCCGTACGCAGTACGCTTATTATGCATTTTAAGACTTGTACCACGTACAAGAAAATCTGTATGGAAAAAAGCAAATTTGTCAATGATGGGTACCATCCGGAATACATCGACTATCACGAAACGGCAAATCAATCAAGTCAAACGAGTTCGAGTTGTGTAGTGAAAGTCCTTCTCTTTTTAGAGAACCGGCTTTTTCGGCTCAACTCATTAAAGAGACAGCTCTCAAATGGCTCACTTGCATTATGATGCATGATGTTACGAATTATTATGTTGTATAGAGAAGTTAAGAAAAAAATATAAAAGGAGAAAATTAAAAAAGACAGGTTTGTGGTTATCCCTTATTATTATTATTATTTATTATTCAGCCAGTATCAACCATCAACATGATATCTACCGGAAATCGTTTTGTCACGCGAAGCTATCGACATGACTCGTCGCCTTCGATCGGCGCCGGGTTTTTAGACCCAACTGCTGTGTTGGGAGTCATTAGGTGACCAAACCCCCCAATTCCAACCCTTAAATGCCGAGCGCCAAGCAGGGAGGCAATGGGTACCAATGTTGTAAGTCTTAGGTATGACTCGGCCGAGGCTTGAACCAGCGACGTCCCAGTCTCGGAGCGGGCGCCCTACCATCTAGGCTACCGAGGTGGTTTAATCAGTATTACCAAAAATAATTTAATGCAGATAATGAATTAATAATTTGAATGAGAACATTTATTATTCTACCTAATTATATTTGCATGTATTTATTCCTTCTACAGTGAACATCCAAGCTACTTAATTTTTGAACTTTTTTTTTTGTACAATAAACCTCATTCATGTCGAGCAAGACAGTAAGTATTAGGTGAAAATCGACACAAAATTGGTCATTTTTTCAGTGTCAGTAATAAGTCGCAACATAATGCAGAAAGTGATAACAACGGCAATAATTCCGGCACGAACAAACGGCGGAGAATTTCTTCAGAAGATCGCGGAGGCAAGGAAAACACGTGTGTCGAAGCGAACGATTCGACGAGAGAAAATAAACAAAATAATACTCCTAGCAAGATAAGGACTTTTCTTCTGCCAAAATTGACTAAATTATATTCCTGGTGACGCTATGAGGAGGATGATAATGGATTGGACCATGAGAAGGCATTACAACTGTGATGGGACAGCAAACCACGAAGAATATATGAACTGAAAAATCTGAAGATATAACTGCTTTGTATTACCAATTAACTGTGATGATTAAAACAAAATGAAAATATAGATTAATATATTTCAGCAATATTATTTTGTATAATGTACAACTGAAAAATCTTGAGGTGATAACACATTTGTATTACCAATAAACTGTGATGATTAAAACTGAATTATATATAAATTTATATTATATATTTGTCGCCGTTTTACAATTTCAACCTCGATAACACTAAATTTTGTGGACCCATAGATCTCTGTTGGGACCCATAGATTTTTGAGCATGCGTGTCCCCGGGACCCATCACTTTTCAGAGGTAAAATGAACACTGCTCCCTTGATGCACCTATACAATGCGATCCGTAAGGGGGAATGACACTTCACATGAAAACATCATACAAACTAATGACCGCTGCTGTTAATAACACGAGAAGAAGAAACGCAATGGGAAACTGAAGCCACCACAAAGCAGTGTGTGTGTTATTTTTAGGCAGACTTGTTTTTTTTTTTTAATGCGTGGTCTATAGAGTCAGACTGCTGAAAAACATGGCGGCAATTTCAAGCATTTCCAAGCACATCACCAAAAATTCTACCACTTTTCAAACCTTGAAAACACAACATTAAAATTCAAGCATTTAAGAATTTCAAGCACCCATACAAACCCTGATTTCAGCAGGCACAACACACCACACAGGTGGTGCTCACGCTACCACAACTCCATTGGCAAAAGAAAAAGCACATTTTAAGTATAACAGTGGTACTCTTTATAGGAGCACCTATAAACACGAGAAAAAAAGCTTCCTTCAAATTCGAATTCAAACCCATGTCACGAGCATTCCAATGAGGCTACCACAAGAGACTGCTTGTGACTGCTAAAGGCAGCATCAGCTTGTCAAGTTTTCACATGCAAACTACTGGTTGGACCCCTTAACCAACTGAGTCTTAGGGGCAACATTTCCTGTGGTGTGTCTTGGGCAAGTACTGTACAGCCTGGTGGCGCCCATCCCTCTCCAAATCACCATTGTTTCCACCCGGTCTCGAACCGGGGACCTTTCGCGTGTCAGGTGAATGTGCTAACCACTGCACTGTTTAACTACATTCAAACTACTACTGGAACAAAGTTTAAAAAAAATGTATATATTTTTTTGTACGTTCATTTAAAGTTACAGTAACTTTAATTTTAGGTTTACAGTAAAAGGTCACGTATCAACAGTCTCTCAATCCCATATACCAATTCCCCTTATTAGACGATAATAAACCTAACTAACAAGGCACTTAACTACTCACAGAAAGACAGACTAAGTAGAATACTGAGACAATGTTAACATTCGTTGTTGTCGAGACGACGCAAATTATAGCCAACATGGCCAAGACGAACGAAGAAGTAACTTTAAATAAACATACGCGCAAACCTTTTTACAGCACTGTTTTTTTTCCCGTTTCAATTTTTATTTATTACTTTCTTCTGACTCATAACGCTTTTACTTTATAAAATGTTTTAGAAAAAAACGTATCCAAGGAGATTTGTCTCCGCCTCTCCATCAAAATGTAACAGAAACGCGTAACGAAAGTGTGACTAAAGAGAGCTGTAGTACAGGTAAGATCGGGCCAATAAATTCCAGCCCGACTCCACCAGGCTGGCAGGTATTAAAGCCCGGCACGACAAATTAACTTGATTTGAGCAATCAAGCTCAAAGACAACCAAAATTTACACATTTTAATTTGTGAGTGATGGTGAATTGTGATTTTGACCAAGAACGGGTGCTACAAATCACCAAGTAGATTACAAGCTACAGAGACTCAAAGTGACCAAATTTTTCTTCTCATTTATTTGCCCAACCCTACATATGGTTTTGGGGCTACCCGCATTAGCAAGATGTCGGACAATTGTGTCAGCTTCCTTTAAGTAAGTTCCATGTTAGGTAAAATACATTTTTCGACCTAAAAGGAGTGAAGAAAATGTATGTCCATACATGATAGTATGGACAAACAACTTATCAAATCACTATTGTTCGTCATAGAAAAGCTTCTTAAAACATACGCTTTTGTCACCGGCATCAGTCACATCTTTCTTCTTATCTTTGTCCTTCTTTCCCTTTTTTTCTTCATCCTTGCCACTCTCCGCTTTGGACTTCTTGTCCTTCTTGACGTCCTTCTCCGTCTTCTTCTTCATCACTTTGAGAGCACGCTGAAAGAACTTCTTTTTAAGGAGCCTGACAGAAGGACATGTTGAAAATTTGATGTTGAGTTTAACAAAAAAACCAAAACAAAATCAAACATATAATGCCGGCGACGTCCAGGTCCTTTGCCAGGTGTTTACCTGTTGCAGTAATCGAGCACAGAGTCTCTGGTGGTGAAGATGGCTTCCTCACCTTTCTTGGCCTTGGCCCACTTTGAGTCAAGTAAACAGTCCACTGCCTTGGATGCTGGTCAACAAAATACAAAAAAAAATGTTTTTGTGGCTTTAATTTAACATTTTGGGGAATTGAGCGATTTTGGTCAATATAACCTAGGACCAAATAATGTGATTACAAACAAAGCCATGTTTCGGTTACGAAGAGAGTCATTTAAGATGTAACTGTGCGGCAGTAGAAGTCTTCCACTTTACATGGTACACTTGAATGCAGTACACCACAAAAACAATACAAAGCCCAGTGAGGTGTGTGTGAATCAGAATGACACAATAAGCTAAGATTCACCAGTCACTGGTTCAAGTATATTGAATTCTTTAATATTTTGTAATTGCCAACGTTGTACTGATTGTACATTGGTTACGTTTCCATGACGAAATATTCCTATTGAGATATTGGCCAGTATTTTGTTATTTGAACTACGCTCTAATTCGGGATTTAAAAAAAAATTAAAACACTTAAGCTGTGTTTTGACGTTCCTGGTTGGGTGGGGAGATTTTTCCTATTGTACACAAAATATATTTATACAGCACCATGAGTAGCATTTCTGTGTCTGAAAAGTGCTATACAAATACATTTTCATTTGAGCATCACTTATGCTTGCCTTTAAAAGGTGGGGTGTGTCGCTTGAGGTTTCCTTAAAAAGTTAAACATTTTCTATATTTTGTATGTGTTAACACTGGATAGCTGAGTTCAACGAGACCTTGTTTTTCCCCCCACTGTGCCTATCCAAAGTTTTTTTTCTAATTTTTTCACAGCTGTTCTGGGCACAAAACATTAGGTTTGACAAATGCTCGTCTCTGCCAGTGTTGGGAATAACTAGAGTTATTCATAATGCAGTTACTTACCAGCGCTAATTTTTTTCAGTAAAGGGGTAATGTAATTGTTTTTCCTGCCGTTGGAACGCAATTAGTTATTGACAGTCAAAAGCAGCTGCAGAACGCCAATGGCAAACCTGGCGCGGTTTTCCGCTCTCCTCCGACAGCATTTTTTTGCTTTTTCTATTTGTCAGTGTAGCATGAAAATGGTGAAAGAAAGAAAAGGCCTGTTTACAGTCCAAACCAGAACTCCCAAAAATGTTTAGGGTTTATTCGATTGCGTCTTAGAGATCCGCGTACTTCATGTGCTGACCGACGCTGCAATCATGAATTGAAGCCAGGAGATGGCAGCAGAGTGTAAAAGTTCCAAATTCCATACAGTCCCGTTAAGAATAACTGGGCTTCGGGAGCTGTTGATAAGCGCAATCACCTGGTCAATATTGATAGTACACTCCTGGTACCTCCCACGTACTAAAAACATGCATGACAGGTCGATTGGTGAGTCAAATGTGTCCATCGTGAGTGAATTGTTGTTTGTCTCTGTGTGCCATGCGATTGACTGGCAATCAGTCCAGGGTGTCCCCTGCCACCTCAATAAGCAGCTGAAAAATGAATGAATGTCCTAGAGATTGACTAAGACGAGTTATTGTGTTTATTTTGGTTTTGAAACCCCTTACCAGTGAAGTAATCCACCCGCTGGCCCATCATGTTGGTGGATTTGGTGGGACAGTTGAAGCGCATGTACTTCGCCACTGCAAAGTCTTTGGTGGGATCACTCACCTCCTGCATCAACAACCACAGCAAAATTGATACGAGTCACTTACAGAATAGCTTCAATAGATAACAAAGTTTATACTCACTGGCTCTAAATTGAGAAGAAATGTTATCATTCACAATTTATTTCATTAATGCGAGTTGTCGTAACGCTTACATGCATTTATACATATAAAGGCTGCAAACGTCTTTCCCTTTGCATCTGTGGATTTTATCTAACACAACAGAATGATCCTCAAACTTCCTGCAAATCAATCAAGTCAAACGAGTTTGCCACTGTAGCCTCTATCTTGGTATCGTTTTTTTCCCGTTGCAAACGAAGCGAGCGGTTTGATGGTACTGCCTCCTGGGGAATTCCCATTGCATCCATGTGGTAGTTGTGTAGTGAAAGGAAGTCCATCTCTTTTAAGAGAACTGGCTTTTTCGGCTCAACTCATTAAAGAGAGCCAGCTCTCAAACGGCTCACTTGCTTTGATGCATTATATTACGAATTATTATCTTGTATAAAGAAGTTAAGAAAAAAAGGAAGATAAAAGGAGAAAATGAAAAAAGACAGGTTTGTGGTTATCCCTTTAATCAGTATATTAACAACAATAATTTAATGCAGAAAATGAATTAATAATTTGAATAAGACAATGTATTATTCTACTTCAAAATCGAAGAGGAAAAACAACCCAGCTTGAAAACCAGCTTTATGTCACGATCCATGGCCACTTTTCATTGCAAGCAACAATGGTAGCGGCGGCATCTTTTGAGACATTAGAGTGACTCAGTTAAAAATGTAGGTGTTATATTTGACCCTGATCTGTTCTTTCAAACACACGTGAAGAATATTACTAGAACAGCTTTCTTCCATCTTCGCATCATTGCTAAAATTCGTCCTATGCTGTCTCAGTCGGATGCGGTGATTATAATTCACGCTTTTGTTACTTCCTTTCTCGATGACTGTAATAATGCACTGCTCTCCGGTCACCCCAAGTCCAAAATCAAGAGCCTTCAGCTGGTACAAAATGCTGCAGCGAGGCTTTTAACTAAGACAAGAAAGTTTGATCACATGACCCTGATTTTAGCTAACCTGCATTGGCTCCCTGTTCGCTTATGCTGTGATTTTAAGGTTCTGTTGGTATTATACAAAATCATACACGGACTTGCTCCATCATATCTTTCAGATTTAATTTCCTCCTATGTTCCGGGCCAGAGCCTTCACTCTGAAAATGCTGGTCTACTGGTGATTCCAAGAGCCAAGAAGATTTCCACAGGATCGAGAGCGTTCTTCAGCAACCTCAGTGGAAATGTTTAAATCTAAGCTTAAAACACACTTCGATTCTATAGCATATGAATAACCTATACTTTATGTTGATAATATATGTATCATTTGCCCTCATGTAGGTTAATAGTCTGTAATAATAGTTTGCAATAGATTTGTGCAGCCCTTTGAGACTCTTTGTGATTAAGGCTATACAAATAAACATGACTTGACTACTTCATTATATTTGCACATGTTTTCCTTCGACAGTGAACGTCCAAGCTACTAAATTTTTGATTTTTTTTTAATAATAAACCTCATTCATGTCGAGCAACTCAGTATCTCACAACAAAATGTTAATTAACAATATATATGATACAACGAAACACGCGTACAATATAACATGCGAAACTACATGAATAAAAACGTAGGAAAAAATACGGGGGAAGATTATTTTGTATTATAAAAGGTAACATACGACAGTTTGTAAGGGCATGGAGCCGTGTGGAGGTTGACAGGTATGCAATTAAGCGCAGTAAGACGTGACAGATAGAGAAGCTGCCTGAATATATTTCATTGGTGGTGTTGTTTGAAAATAAAGCAAGGAAACAGCGTTTGACTTGTGATAAATAAGCAGCTCCACTTGTATCGGGTTGGAAGGCAAGCTAACTTAGCCATGTTAGCAATCACCTAGCTTTGCTTTGCCGGCAACTGACGGCCTCCAAGCGAGCTTACGAGTACACTAGAAACCACCTGCCCCCGTTGCACCACTGACAGAGGTTAAAGAATGTCAAAAAGGGGAGAAATATTGTACCTGGATCCGTTTTTTGTGTCTCCTACGCTCCGCCATGATCAGTAGCAGCTCAGGTTTGACTGACCGAGACTACGCGTCTAGTGTCGCGAGAGTTCAAACACTAAGGTAGTTTCTAGTCTAGGTAATCGAACAGAATATTCTTTATTGTCATTGATATAAACGTTGTGAACAATGTATGCGACGAAATTAGACATGGCACTCCAGGGTAAAACGTGTAATAAAGAGAAAAAAAAGATAAAGAACTATCAGGATGCATAGGCAAAAGAGCTGGCCTAAGTTATGCCTAAATTATAATCATAATGCAATGAGAAATCATAGTGCATTGCAACAAGTACATAAGTGCAATATAACAGCAGTAATTATAAATACAACTATATATATATATATATATATATATATATATATATATATATATATATATATATATATATATATATATATATATATATATATATATATATATATATATATATATATATATATATATACATAATTCATCCACGGAACCATTGTTTAGTTAGCGAGTTCTTAGGGGGACTCTTAATTCGGCCGGCTCGAGCCGCTCTCTTGTTTTGTTTTGTTATTGCAAGTTTAAATGTCATTAAAGCAGCTTTCGTTGGCACCTTTGTTTGACACTCCGACTACGACTCCCGTCTCAGCTCGCTACATTGGTGACCCCGACATTAGTCTCGTGGAAGTTTCCGAGGCCGTGCATAATACTGAGCATACCGACATGGCATACGCGCCCGTTCTCAAGCTCCCCGAGTTCTGGGAGTCATCGGCGTTAACGTGGTTCGCACAAGCAGAGGCTCAATTCGCCCTGCGCGGAATCACTGATGATGACTCTCGCTATTACAACGTGGTGTCTGCTCTGGGGAGCTCAACTGCAGCCAGAGCGGTGAGTTTCATCACATCCCCTCCTGAACTGGATAAATATAAGGGACTGAAGGCATAGCTCCTCAGAATCTTTGAACTGTCGCGTTCTGAGCATGCTCGACGCCTCCTTGCTATTCAGGGCTTAGGAGACAGTAAGCCATCGTATCACATGGAAATGATGTTAAACTTGCTTGGCACCGAAGAGCCAAATTTTCTTTTCACTGAACTTTTTCTGCGTCACATGCCGCCGCATGTCCAGACGGCGCTTGCGAATACAACCATTACAGATCCGCGTGCACTGGCAGAGGAAGCGGACCGTTTTTTCCTGGCCACACATACATACACACATGAGGTGCTGGCTCCTACACGCACCTACACACCATCAAGTGCGACGCCCCCAGCCAGCAAGGCACGCACGGCCACTGACGATCAGAATGTGTCAGGTCTGTGTTACTAGCATGCACGTTTTGGGCCCAGGGCCAAGAAGTGCCGTCCCCCTTGCACCTCCAACGCGACGGGAAACTTCAAGGCCTGCACTCTGTAGCGGCCGTGAGTGCAGGCGCAAGAAACCGGCTACTGTTCATCCGGGACGCCATCTCCGGCCAAAAGTTCTTGTGTGACACCGGCGCCCAGAGGAGCGTCCTCCCTGCCACTGTGGACGATGTGGGGGGGGAACACATGGACCTCCATTAACTTCTGCCAATGACACCCCCATCCGCACATACGGGACACGGACGGTGGACGTGTGTTTTGGGGGTCAGCAGTTTACATGGGACTTTGTCACTGCGGATATTGCTTTTCCTCTTCTTGGTGCAGATTTTCTGTGTGCCAATGGATTACTCGTCGATGTGAAAAATGGCCGCCTCGTTGACGCATTGAATTTCTCCTCTCTCGCGTGTGTCCGCGACAAAGGGATTTTTGAGGGTCTGTCCAGCTCTCTCTTAGACGGTGATATTTACCACCGGCTCCTCGCTGAGTTCCCCAGTCTGGCGAAGCCCACCTTCTCAGCCTCCACGACCAGACATGGGGTTGAGCACCACATTGAAACCAAGGGCCCCCCTGTTCATGCCAGGGCCCGACGACTCAATCCAGAAAGACTGGCAGCTGCTAAATCCGAATTTGCTAACATGGAACGTCTCGGCATCATTCGTAGATCAGACAGCCCCTGGGCCTCTCCACTACACATGGTCCCTAAACCAGGCGGTGGCTGGCGCCCATGCGGGGACTATCGCCGCCTTAACGAGGCTACCACGCCCGACCGTTACCCAGTCCCGCACATTCAAGACTTCTCTGCACACCTGGCGGGCAAACTTCTCTTTTCCAAGGTGGACCTAGTGCGGGGATACCACCAACTGCCAGTGCATCCCTCAGATATACCGAAGACGGCCGTGATAACTCCATTTGGGTTGTTCGAATTTCTCAGGATGACGTTCGGACTGAAAAATGCCGCTCAGTCCTTCCAAAGGCTGATGGATTCAGTGCTCAGGGACATGCCTTTTGTGTTCGTCTACCTGGACGACGTCCTTGTTGCCAGCTCCTCAGAAGAGGAACACTTGGAGCACCTCAGAGACCTCTTCACCAAGCTCAGTCAGCTGTGTTTTCGGCGTACCCTCCATCCACTTCCTCGGGCATCTCATCACCAAGGATGGGGCTTCCCCCCTACCGTCTAAAGTAGAGGCCGTCTCCACCTTTCCTCAGCCGCCAACAGCACGGGGCCTCAGGGAGTTTCTCGGCATGGTGACATTCTACCATAGGTTTATTCGCCGAGCCGCTGATGTCATGCGCCCACTCTACGAGGCCCTCAAGGGTAGGTCACCCAATCAAGCTGTTGAATGGACCGCTGAGAGGACCAAGGCATTCGAGGACACAAAAACCGCGCTGTGCCAGGCAGCCATGCTGGCTCACCCAGCCCCCGGAGCCCCAGTCACACTGACTACAGACGCATCAGACCTAGCAGTGGGTGCCGTGTTCGAGCAGTGGGTTGACAATGCTTGGCAGCCACTCGCCTTTTTTAGTCGCCAGCTGGTCCCCAGAGAACGTAAATACAGTGCATTCGACAGAGAACTACTTGCCATCTGGTTGGCGATTCGCCACTTCCGTTTCATCTTGGAGGGCCGTGAGTTCATCGTCTTTGTTGATCATAAGCCTCTTACGTTCTCCATTTCCAAGACGTCCGAACCGTGGTCCGCCCGCCAGCAGCGCCAGCTGTCATTCATATCGGAATACACGACTGACATCAGGCACATTGCTGGGAAGTCCAACGTGGTTGCGGATTGCCTGTCCAGAGCAACCATCAGCGCTGTGCAATTGGGGCTTGATTATTCCAGTATGAGTGTGGACCAGGCTTCTGATAACGGCATCCAAACGCTCAAGAGCTCAGACACTGGTTTGCGGCTGGAGGAGGTTGCGGTCGGAGACTCAGGGGCCAAGCTTTGTTGTGACCTCTCCATGGGTTGGCCTAGGCCGCTTGTCCCTGCTGGCTGGCGTCGGGCTGTTTTTGAGGCAATACACGGCCTGTCTCATCCTGGCAGGAAAGCATCCATTAAGCTAGTGGCCCAGAAGTTTGTGTGGAAAGGGATGAGAAAGGACGTCCGGGACTGGGTCGACTCATGCGTGGGTTGTCAACGCGCCAAAGTGCACCGTCACATCAAGGCTCCATTGGTACCATTCGCCATCCCCGAACGGAAGTTTGACCACGTTAACATTGACCTGGTGGGCCCACTGCCCCCTTCACACGGTTTCACTTACCTCCTGACGATGGTGGACAGGACGACCCGTTGGCCTGAAGCAGTTCCGCTGACTTCCACCTCAGCTGTCGATGTGGCCCGGGCGTTCATCGGCACTTGGGTCGCCCGTTTTGGACCCCCTGCAGATCTCTCATCTGACAGGGGCGCACAATTCACCTCCGAGGTGTGGAACACGGTTGCCGAGAGCCTGGGAGTCAAACTTCACCGCACCACTGCCTACCACCCCCAGGCTAACGGGTTGTGCGAGCGGTTCCACCGCTCGATGAAAGCGGCCCTGCGCGCCAGCCTGACCGATGGGGACTGGGTCGATAAGCTACCCTGGGTCATGCTGGGACTGAGGACCGCTCCCAAAGAGGACCTTCAGTGCTCTTCAGCTGAGTTGGTTTACGGTCAAGTGCTGCGGGTGCCAGGTGATTTCATCCCAGACCCAACGACACCCGGGGCTGCATCCAGGGAGAAGTCCATCTTGCAGGGCACTGCAGGAGCGTTTGTGCCTATCCCCACATCGCGACACGGCAGGCCAGTTTCACGGGTTCCCTCCAACCTGCGCTCGGCTGGTTTTGTTTTCATTCGCCACGATGCCCACCGCGGACCATTGCGCCCTCCTTATGATGGACCGTTTAAGGTCCTGCAGCATGGTGACAAGACCATGGTCGTGGACATTGGTGGTAGGCCAGAGACTGTCTCCGTGGACAGGGTTAAGCCTGCCCACATGGATATGTCCAAGCCATTGGAACTGGCCCAAGCCCCACGGCGCGGCCGTCCTCCTGCGACACGACCCTCTGGCCCTGTGGGTACCCACTCTGACCCTCCGCCCCCAGCACCTGTGGGCTCTCCAACTGAGTCCACAAGCTCTCACCCCCCCCGCTGTTCCAGCTCCTTGTACCCGCAGTGGCCGGGTCAGCGTCCCAACCAGGCACAGAGACTTTGACTATGGGTGAATTCTGGGGGGGCTTGTGTAGTGTGTTTAACATAATTCACCCACGGAACCATTGTTTAGTTAGCGAGTTCCTAGGGGGACTCTTAATTCGGCCGGCTCGAGCCGCTCTCTTGTTTTGTTTTGTTATTGCAAGTTTAAATGTCATTAAAGCAGCTTTCGTTGGCACCTTTGTTTGACACTCCGACTACGACTCCCGTCTCAGCTCGCTACAATATATATATATATATATATATATATATATATATATATATATATATATTTATATATATATATTATAGGAGTACACTAGAAACCACCTATAGAGGGCTCCGTGCTTTGTGCTAAAAATAGTAACACGGCTTCGTGCCGCCATCTTGGAAGTCTGTCGATTACAAGCGGTGATAGCGAGAGGAGCAAATATTTACTCAGTTTGTCTATTTATTTACTCAACTAGCTTCGTTTGTGTACGGATTTTGTCCATCAACACTATGGAAAACTACGTGGAGAGTTTAGACAAGCAAGCACGCGAGCGGTACGCTGCGAAGTTGCATTTTATTGGAAAATTGGATCCCTACAAAATTAAAAACAAGGACTGGAAGTCTGATCCCAATTGCCGTGTGTGACTTACATCGAACTTGTTAACTATCTTATTTTCCACCCAAGTCCCTTTTGTGAACTGAAGGATTTTCAAAATTACAAAAGTATGGAAGCCTACGACAGATTTGTGTCTGGTTGGGTTCGGGATGTGTCTGTGCACACAAGCGAAGGTGATGAAAACAAGATTGTGAAAGGGAAAGTTCTACATCCTCAGAGTTTGTCTCAGCCAAGTTTACAACCATGGATCATTGTTGACAAGTCATCATCGATTCTGTGTGCCCATTGCAACTGTGTTGCAGGTTTAGGGGAATGTTGTTCTCATGTTGCTTCCCTTTTGTTCTATGTTGAAGCTGCCACAAGACTGAGGGAGACCACTACTGTGACACAGAAATAATAACCTTTTTAAAATGTATTTCTACATCATAAATAATTCAATTTACCCGTCAGAAAGTGGTCAGAACAAACACGAACACAGTCAAGCTTTGGCAAATTCGACCGGTTGATAGCTGCCAGCCACATTCGTCTTCGCCGTTCACTTTTCTCCTGAGCTTCAATCCCCTGATTGTAAACACACTTCGGAAGTCTAAAGAAGCCCTTCCCACCCTTTCCCCCTCGGCTACAACAGCCAACAATAACGCACGTATTCGGCATTACAATGTAGAATCTAACTGGTTCGCTGAACAATAACAATGAAGTGAAAAGCTCTGTGGACTTCCAAAATGGCCACCAGCAATGCATTGTGGGTAATCTTAGGACTTCGTAGCACTCTATACCATATATATATGTATATTTGTTTGTATATATATATATATATATATATATATATATATATATATATATATATATATATATATATATATATATATATATATATATATATATATATGGGACCAAGGTTATCGCGGTTAATGGGGACCAAAAACCGCGAAATAGCGGCGCACCTTAAAAATAAAATAAAATATATGTATATATTTGTAATTATTATTATTTTTTAGACCCGGTTAATGGGGACCAAAACCACCCGCAAAAAGTGAAAATCTGCGCCTATTCAAAAATGCTTGAAAAATAAAATGAAATAATGATTATTTATTATTATTAATTTATTCTATTATTATTATTTTTAGACCTGCGCTTTTTTTTTTTTAAATTATTTCATTTTATTGATATTATCTTTTAGACCTGCGAAGCTCTGAACCCGCAAACATGGAACCACGAAGTAGCGACGCCCCTTCAAAAATGCTTAAAAAAATATACCAAAAAAAAATATATATATACTTTTAAAAATTATTTTATTTTATTATTATTATTTTTTAGGCCCGCGAAGCTCTGAATCTGCAAACGTCAAAGTGCGAAGTAGCAACGTCCCGCTTCCTGTGTATATACACGGCGGCACAGTTCTAAGGTCTTGGGAACCTCCTGTGTGGGTTTAAATCCAGCTACCGGACTTCCTTTGCGGAGTTTGTATGTCCTTCCCGTGCTTGCGTGGTTTCCTCCCACATTCCAAAGACATGCATTTCAGGTGGATTGGCCGGTCCAAATTGTCCCTAGGTGTGAATGTGCGAGTGAGTTGTCTGACCCTGTGTGCCCTGCGATTGCCTGGCAACCAGTTCAGGGTGTCCCCTGCCCACTGCCCGATGATTGCTGGGATGGGCTCCAGCACCCCCGCGACCCTACTGAGGATAAGCGGTGCAGCTAATGAGATGAGAGATTATATGAGCGACTAAATTATCCATCCAATATCTGGGAGGTAACCAGAGTGCCCGGAGGAAACCCACGCAAGCACAGGGAGAACATACAAACTCCACGCAGGAGGTCCGATCTCATGACCTCAGAACTGTGCCGCACACGCGCTAACCACCGCGCCGCCGTGCTGCCCTATATATATATATATATATATATATATATATATATATATATATATATATATATATATATATATATATATACATATATATATATAAAAGCAAGTCTCAAGCTCTATCAAAATATATTTTTATTAAATACAAAACAAATGCTCTTTTCTGACACTAGATGGCAGCAAAACCTGCTGATGACCAATCTGGTTACATGTTAAAGACAATATTGTGTAGTTTTTTCTCAGCTGCAACAGGACCAGCCTTGTATTAGTAGTTTTGTCGGATGTAATTGCATGTTCATTGCTAACATTCTTAATTTGTATTTTTTTTCATTTATTTCAAAGCAGTATGGCCATTGTTTCAAGAATAGTTTGTTTATATTTGCCATATTTGTTGTCCGTCGATTCAGATGTGATGCTGCATTAAGTCAACTGTTAAAAAAAACAGATTCAATGCCAAGCATGATAATGGTGCTTAAAAAAAGATCCCTTATCATCCAAGATTATAATTTTTAGAGTAGGCTACCCATTTAGGCTAAATGATAAAGCATGGTACTGAAAAACAAAAGTCAATATTTGGATCTGGCCCCCGAGCCAAACTGAGTTTGACTTTCTTGAGCCATACAGATCAAAACATGAACACACACATACAACATTGTGGAATGACCTCATCGCAGTGTACAGTAAAGTTAATCATAGTTCAAATAAATACTTTACACTTTGATTTTCTTGGACTTAGTTCTTATAAATATTCGCTAGCGGTAAGTGCTGCTGTTTTTTTCAGCGAAATGTTTTAAATAGGTTCATTGGCTAATTCTTTGGGACGAGGTGAACTGTTGTCCGGCTCGGAGAGATGCTCGACAGGTTTGAGGACGTCGGCAGCCTCCCGGGGGCTCGCCGCCATCATCATCATCTCCTCGTTGTTGCAGTTGATAGGGGAGCCCATCTCCGATAAATGGTCGGCAGACTTGTCGGGGGCGGCCTGCAGCGTGCCGGCGGGGAGCGGAAGGTTCATCATGTACAGCATGCTTCCCATGCGCCTCGAAACCTTTAGGAGGCACAGCACGTCCTGGTAAATCAACTTTTTTTTTTTTTGCTCTTCTGCCGATGGATTACCACAGGGGTACTCACACTTTATCCGCATGCGAGCTACTTACAAAATGACCAAGTTAAAATTATCTACCTACCCCCCAAAAATAGAGATTGAAGAGCAGTCAAGCATTCTAAAAAAGTGTCACAATTAGTGGAATTGAATGCTCACAATATTTTTCAACGCACGCATAATTAAATCAAATATGTTTCATCAAAGTAAAAAAATTATGTAATGCAATCGCCAAATTGTAATAAGTGTCACATGCTGCATTTGACCGCTAGATGACAGCATATCCCAACAAATACAATGTAACGGATACACTTTCCCGTGATCTACCAGTTAGTACTACCCCTGTGATCCACCAGTAGATCGCAGTCTACTTAATGAGCACCCCTGGAGTACAGTAACCACTCGTTTTTTGCAAGGGTTACGTTCAAAAAAGGTGCCTCGATAGTCAAAACTCGGAAAGTAGAAACCTTTATTTATCCAATACTCCATTACACATTAAAACCAAAAAACAAATCCAGTTAAGAGGCTCATGTATTTTTTTTTGACAAATAAAAGTACAGGAATCCTTTGCTGTATCGTGGTTTGCTTTTCACGGCTTCGATACTTTGTGGATTTTCATCGTGCATTTGTTTCTGCAGCAGATTACACACAGCAAATGGTATCACAGGGGCAAGCGGGGTGGATGCGTGCACGTGACTGTGATAGGCTGGTGTATGCTGCCGGTCAAACAAATAAATAGGTCTACTAGACGAACTGCAAAGCACAGCGACAGCTAGCTTTTAGCGGCTCATAGCATTGAAATTACATTTGTCAATTAAATTGGACTATGAGTAAAGTCAGGATAGCGCAAAGTTATGTGATTACCAGCAGGTGCTCCGTGGATTGTTATTGGGTCAGGTAAGAGACTGAGGCGGTGTCAGGTGTCTGGCCTTCTGTTACAGCTACATAACAAGACACCCCTGCCGAGCATCTATCTCACCAACGCCAGACCAATTATCCACAAAACGGATGACCTGGAGTTACAACTCGTGGGAAACTGCTACATTTGTGACTATTGTATTTTGATCATCCCGGAGACCTGGCTAAATTCGGGTATAACGATGCTCGCATGCCCTAGCCGGAAGCTCTCTACACCGCTTTCTTACTCTGAAAGAATAAACCCTCCAATTTTGTTATTTTATTGTGTAATGACAAAAAACACAATTTATTCAACTGCATTTCTGTGTAATTTGTAGATCGCGAATTGTTATTTTGTTACTGTCATATATATTAGATGTTACTGATATCCAATGTATAAATGTTGGTACTTCACAGATTTTGACTATCGCGGGACCTTTTTGGAACGCGACTCCCTTGTACTTTGTAAACATGTTGTTGTTTTATTTAACCTCTGTTAATAACTTCTTTTAATAACTTCTGTATTGTTTAATTATAATTCTAAAAATAGTTTGAGCATGCATTTCACTAAGAAGCAGAAATTATGTCAGGAAACACTGTTTTTATGTCACATGATACTTTGTGGGCATCATGTGAACTTTGCTGAAAACTGCAACTTGAAATGTTGAAATAGCCATATTATCATTGTGATTTTCTAGTAAATTTGATTTCTAATTGACATGATATTTCAGTGGTTGACTTAACTTCTAATATATGGTAGTAACATAGTAATAACATAGGGTGGTATTTTAAAAATGTATATTAAAATATTAGTCCCCAATCAGTAACAAAAAGTAGCTCGTAGCTTTAAAAAGGTTGGAGACCTTTGGCCTAGGACATTCCATTTGATTTACCTGAGAACGAATCTTCAGAGCGGGCCCAAGTTTAAGGCCCAGCGTGTCCAGCAAATGCTCTTCTGAGAGGAGGGGCAGCGTTTCACCATCAATCATGTGGTCTTTAAACGTCTGCACGGTCAAATGTTTTTCTTCTATTATCAAAACCGCATGAAGTGAAAAGTCCACAGTTGTGATATGTACCTGAGTGTACTCTGAACACGAGGGAATGTTGTTGATAAAGCTGCAGACTTCATTGACGCTCCATTTTCTTATGTCCTCCGACACTTCCTCACCATTTAGGAAGACGTTGGGCGGACCTGTGAACATTTTTAGTCACAAAGGTTAAAAAAAACTTTCCTAATTTTGTGATAACAGTATGAACAGTGACGTGAAGTCAGGGTAGTAGTCATGAAAATGAAATCAATTTTTTTATCAAACTTAAATTTAATCATTAGATTTTCTCAATAAAAATATTTTTAATTTTACTTAATAATTTGGGCATTTTCTTTTTCAAAACCACAGAATTAATTACATTATAATTATAAAAATAGTAATATAATTACTATGTAACGTATTACTGTGCTGAAAGTCTACAAATGCAGGGTGTGGCACGCAATTCTTGCAGAGGGTGATAGCGAAAACCAAGGATTCCAATTTGGTGCATACCTTAGCCTAAACAATAGAATTAGGGATCAGATTAGCAAGCTTGGAGCAAGTCAAGTCTTCTGAATTTTGGTGTTTTGTTTTTTTTGGGGGTAAAATTATTTTTGCTACTCCATGCCTGGAAAAAAAATAAAACGTCTTTAAAAGTATTTAGCAATGGAGGAGGAAATCTCTGATTGGTTTGAAGCCCATAGACAAAATGTAAATGGAGTGTTTCAGCTAGTGGTCACAAAAACTATGAAGGCTTCATGTTTTCTTCTATTTCTTTTATTATGTGGCCATTCTTAAGCAGTTTTAGGTTATCAGCTTCAATGCGAGTATAAACGGTAATCACATATAGTTTTGGAGTAATGCGCTACTTTAGGATGTCGGCAATCTGGGGCTAAAGGAATTACTTTTTACATAAGTCAAGTCAAGTCATGTTTATTTGTATATCCCTTTTGTGTGAGAGCAAGTATGATGTACTTCTCAAATGGCCTCTCGAATGCATGGTTGTTTTTAAGCGCACCTGGTGGTAGGAAGCCATTCCCAGCAACGGGGAACATGTAAGGCATGCCACCAGTGGGATACATGAACTTCTCCTGGAAGGAAGCACACTGTGTGGGAACATCTTTGTCGTTGGAGCCACTGTTGCCTGCGTCCGTGCATTGCGCCTGAGCGCCGCCCTTACGCAGGGTAACTTCCATTTTCCTGCCCCCCGCTGCCAGGTCAGCCTCGGCTTTGGCTGGGTGGTGTGCCTTGCTGACGTTGCACTCTTCTCCCACTTCCCCCTTGATCTCCGTCTCTTTGTCCTCCCCACCCGATCCGCCGCCCGGACTTCGTTCCACACTTTTGTCTTCTGCGTGGCCCTTGACGGGACCGGGGTGTTGGTCTGCGCTCTTCTGGGTGGCGGGCCGCCTTCCCACTCGACGGCCTCGCTCTCGGTGCAGGGTGCCGATGGGGGGGTACGGACTGGTTGTCATGAGAATGCTGTTGGTGTGCAGGTCGTCCAGAGTGGGTCTGTGGACGAAGACTTCGTGGCTGTCGGGCATGCGCTGGCGACCTCTGAAGGGCATTGGGTTAGGAGGATAGGACATGGGGTTTTCCATGCCCATTAGACCCTTTTGGTGGGCGTTCTCCAGCTCTTTTTGGTGCAGTATGGCGTTCATCTCCATTCTATGTAAAGATAAAGATAGACCATTGTGATATTTTGTCGACAAAAACCTCAGAATAGTAGTCAAAAACCAACCTAAATAAGCAATTGACAGGGTTGAAATCGTTGTGATTCTTATGTTGACTAATAAAGGGGAGTGATGCGATTCTCTTTTTGTATAATCAAACTATATACGTCAAATAAGCCAATAAAAAACTAAATGTTTGATACATTTGCTAACAACTAACGAGTCTGACTGAAATTGGGCTAATACATTTCTGATAGTTAGCATTACTCTTTACCCTGATTTCCTCTCACAACAGTAAATTACACTCTGAATCAAGTCCTGCACTTTTTACATTTTACCCGCTTCCAAAACCTTATTTATGTAATCAACTCATCATTAAATTCAACCAGAGCCTATACCAATATTAAGAATCATGTGTGATGTAGGTCAGAACCATCTAAAACAGGGATCTCAAACCTGCACCCCAGAATGTTTGTGACCGCTGCCTTAAAAAAAGAAAAAGTATTTTATTTTTATTTTTTTTAATCAAAATGTGGATTTGGGGTTGCTTTTGGACTTTTTTCTTTGACATTTCGTCATTATTGAGGCATATTTTGGTCGATTTTCAGTCAATTTTGGGTCTCTTCTTTGGTCATTTTTCAGGCATTCTTCGTTCATGTTTACACTTTTGAGTAAAGTGTGTATTTCTATAAATTTTCTGTACTTCTACTTACTTTTCAGGACTTTTTAATGCTTTTCAGTTCTTTCCCATATTATTTATTATATCTTGTTCCATACTTTTCAATACTTTTCCAGTTATTTTTTAGTACTTTTCAGTACATTCTTTATACTTTTACAGATAAGGAGATTTTTGGTGGTTGTTGTTTTTTTGATGTTTTTTGGAGTGTTTTTTGTTCATTTTTTGTTGACTTTCATTTAAAGTTGTGGTTTTCTTTATCATTTTCAAATGTCTTTATCATTTTCAGATGTCTTTCTTGTGTTTTTTGGCAGTTGTTTTTGGTGGATTTTCAAGCAGAAAGAAGTAAGCAAGAGAAAAAGTGTTAAGTACAGTTTATTTTCACTTTTCTATACACCTTTAGAAAGTTAAAAGTTAAAGAAGTATTAATAAAGAAAATAAACCGGATGGGGCAGCACGGTGGCGCAGTGGTTAGCGCGTGTGCGGGACATTCCTAAGGTCTCGGGAACCTCCTGTTTGGGTTCAAATCCAGCTACCGGACTTACTGTGTGGAGTTTGTATGTTCTCCCCGTGCTTGCGTGGGTTTCCTCCGGGCACTCCGGTTTCCTCCCACATTCCAAAAACATGCATTTCAGGTGGATTGGCCGGTCCAAAATTGTCCCTAGGTGTGAATGAGCGAGCGAGCTGTCTGTCCCTGTGTGCCCTGCGATTGGCTGGCAACCAGTTCAGGGTGTCCCCTGCCCACTGCCCAATGATTGCTGGGATGGGCTCCAGCACCCCCGCTACCCTACTGAGGATAAGCGGTGCAGCTGATGAGATGAGATAAACCGGATAATAATGTTTATTTTTATCTCGTCAACAACTTAACTACATGTGGTTTTTCAGTCGTTCATATCTATCTATCTATCTACCTTGGTCATATCCCTCAAGAGGGGTGACCGACAGCAAGACAAACACATACAATAACAAAGAAAATAAAAGCGAAAAAAAAATAGCAAAAAAACACACACACAAATTTTTGGACCATGGCCAACCCAATTGCCCAAACACCCAAACAAGTTAGGCACCTCGGCACCTAAGTTGGTCATGCTTTCGTCCCTCCAGATGATGTGTTGAGGAGTGCAAGAGAAGTGTGTGGAATGAGAAAAGTTGGTCGAGGTATTAGGAGAGGAAGTGAATGGTAGAATGATGAGGTATCAGAGGCTGTGACAGAAAGGAGACGTGCCTTTGAGGAGTGGCTGAAGAGTGGCGATGCGTATGAAAAATATAAAGTGAAGAAAAGGTTGGTAAAAGCAGCAGTGGAAGCAGCGAAAAGGAAAGCAAATGATAAATGGTGTCGAAAGATAGGAGTGAACTTTGAGGAAAGGAGAAAAGTGTTCTGGAAAGAAGTGAAAAGAAACAGTGAGTCTGGAAAGGAAGAAAAAGTGAAAGATAAGGATGGTAGATTGCTGGTTAGCGGAAGTGCAGTCAGGATGAGATGGGCAGAGTATTTTGAGGAGTTGCTAATGTGGAGGATGGGAGGGAAGTGAGAGTTGAGGCGATTGATGGTATGGAGAGAATTGGAAGAGTATGTGATAGGCATAAGTTATGTGTGAATGTTGGGAAGAGTAAAGTGATGAAGTGTTCACGTGATGGAATGGGCATGACTTTAGAAATAAGGTTGCATGGACAGGTTTATATCTACTGAATTATTATTATTTTTTTAATTTATTGATTTGATAATATGTTCATTTTTCCATCTTCTTCTATCCTAAAAAAATAAGGCAATTTGAGAACAGTGGAATGTTTTAATGTGAGGTTTTTGTTGTAAAAAACCTTATGCGGCCTCCCCCAATCTCGGTTTCCAGCGGCCCCCGGGTAAATTGAGTTTGAGACCCCTGATCTAAAACCTGCACTTTTGTCCCCCTCCAGATTTCTGATTGCCTTTCTTGATAAATTTTTTCTACTTCGTTGAGTGCTTTTGCCAGATGCTGACCATCATCTCACCTGGCCATGTTTTGCTTGTGAATGAGCTCCTGTCGCCGGGCGACCGTTTCTATGGGCTCTGAGGGTAGGAAGCCATAGCCAGCTGAAACAAAAAGAGATGTCACATTCAATATGTTAAGAATGTGCAAAAACTTTGTTTTTACCTGCCCCTGGAAATGTTCTTCCTGGCATAACGCTAGCATGCGGCGGAAGAGGGGGGCCAAGGTGAGGTGCCACGTGTAACTGCCTCCCATCTGGGGCCACCATCTCAGCCGAAGGGACCAACTCTCTGAAAAAGGAGCACATTTTAGTGATATCATAACAGGTAAGGTCACAAAAATATTAGGAGCAGCCCTCCCGAACCTTTCCATGAATCGCGGTTCAAACGGTGTGGGGATCCCCTGTAACCTCTGCTGACCCTGGGTGAGGATCTGTGGTGCCATGGCCATTTGGTTTCTCATCATCATCTCCTGCCTCTGTCTCATCTCTACCACACAAAAACACGGCCATTAGCGACCAGGACAAGCACATTTTTTTTCATTTCTTACCGTTTGCCGACATGCCGTTGACCAAGCGGTACCAGTGCTTTTCATCCAAAGCTCCCTGCTCTCCCAGTGTCGTCATCTTCCTCAGTTGCTCGCGAGGGGTCATTGTACCCTCCTCCGGCCACCACGAGAATGCTAGAGAAAATTGGTAGAAAAAAGAAATAAGCGGGGTTAAAAACCAGTGACGTGCAGTGAGGTTTATGTCTGTGTGAGGCACAGTCAGATTAACAAATGAATGAACCCACATCTTATTCATTTAAAGGATGCTAACGTGAACCTCGTCTGCTGCTCTTTATTTTGCTTTCTTGTACTTAAAGGAAAAGGCCTCCAATTTCGTTGTACTATTGTGTCATTATTGTAGAATGACAATAAAGACCATTCATTTAAATCTGTACTCTGTTTTTGTTTGTAGATCCACAGTTGATATTTTGTTAAAGTAATATACTGTGTATTATTTGTTATGAATATCTAATTTAGATTTCGATTTGATTCATCTCCTTAGGGAATTTCACCGCCACCGACTGTACCGGGGGAAACAATAGTCTTTACATTACATACACAAAAAAACAAAAAAAACAGCAGAATGATAAACATACATAACAGTAAGACAATGAGGGCAGAACTGATTTGATGGGTCAGCAGTGCTTGTTGTTTAGAAAGGTGAAGGCAGTGAGGATCAGGCTTTTCCAGAGGTAAGCACTCCTAAATAGCATTGTTCTGTATCTGCCCTCTGACGGTAGCGGGATGAAGTATTGGTGTAGTGGGTAGTAATTAATACATTTTTCTACTTTGTAAGTTTTTACTCTTGCGGGAGTTTTTTGGAATGCAACCCCATACATTAATTTTGAGAGCATTCCATTTTTTAAACGCCTTGTATAATTTGCCCTTTATTTGATTGTGTTCTCCCCATTCGACACCCATGTATAATTACTTATGATGCTGTCCTTAACCCTTGCGTATTATGACAGCCTGTCAAGTTCTCCTGAAAGCATCTTATTAGCTTGTAATCTTCTCGGTAGCCCTTCAACAGTCTGCTAACTACATCTGCTGACCCTGTATTCTGCCCCACCCCCAGCTCAGCCCAGCCCGGCCCCGCCCGGGCCCCCAACCCACTCACCCACTTCCCCCAGGATCCTATTAGCTAAATCGTGGCTATACAGCACTTTAACGGGATGTGTCGGCGGTAATCCTCACGTTTAGAGTTTTACCCCCAGCAAACCTTCCCCGTAAGCATCCTGCACAATACACCTTGAGTGTTAAGCCTATTAGCCCCCATTAGCACCCAGGATGCCCTAAAAACACCTCAGGGATGAATATGGGGGGGCGCAATGGGTTAATACGTTGCTATGTGGGCGGCCCAACACACCTGCCTCCTCCTTCCCCACGATACAAAACATATGTTACATATTCGGTAATGTCATTTTGAAATAAGTAAACACCTTCCTCGTGGGGCGCTCTTTGGAAAAGCAACTCGTTTGTTTAAGGTTTATTGGATTATCTCCACAGTTAAACATTCAAGTTGGGTTAATCCTCCTACCTCAGCAACAGTTAAAAAAAAATCAATATGAATTGAAAAAAAAAATGGTGGCGATAGCAATATGTTGGAGAAGAGGAACTTTGCCTTAGAAAAACACAGCAGATTATTTTAGGTGATTAAAAACAGAAAACTGAAGGAAATTTTCAATGATAGAATAATCATTATGAAAGAAAAATTGGATATAACAAAGGCCAGTGTCCAAGCAGTACCTTTTCAATATTTTGCCTATTTTTCCTGACATTTATTTGTTTTGTTTTTTCTTGTCTTTTAAGCCTTTCTTACGTGATTATTCTGGAATGCCATTTCTAAACAATGACGATTACATTTTTACCAATGAAAACAAAAACAATTCTAATTAAAATACATCTTTTTTTTATTCTCAATTACGCCAGTTTCAAGTAGGTAATTAAGTAAGATATGGCCAACCCAATTGCCCAAACACCCAAACAAGTTAGGCACCTCAGCACCTAAGTTGGTCATGCTTTCGTCCCTCCAGATGATGTGTTGAGGAGTGCAGGAGAAGTGTGTGGAATGAGAAAAGTTGGTCGAGGTATTAGGAGAGGAAGTGAATGGTGGAATGATGAGATATTAGAGGCTGTGACAGAAAGGAGACGTGCCTTTGAGGAGTGGCTGAAGAGTGGCGATGCGTATGAAAGATATAAAGTGAAGAAAAGGTTGGTAAAAGCGGCAGTGGAAGCAGCGAAAAGGAAAGCAAATGATGAATGGTGTCGTCCGTGCATTTCACACCTAGGCCTTCAGTGTTGTTACGTCTGAATCGATCAAACCTGTCGTATTTCTGACTTCAGTTTTTTAGAGTTGAATATGTCCTTTCGACAGAAGCACCCTTCAGATACCGCCCCAAAATGATAGTTTATGAAAACGCTTCCTTACGCCTACTTGAAGCCCCAGGTCCCTGAACTAAAAATTTGATTGGCTAACCCACAGCTTTATCCACACTTTTGTTACCACTGTGGGCCTGCAAAACTGATTGTGAAGGCCTCTGGGCAGAATTCCGACCCTGGCAACAATTTATGGCTGAAATTTGATTGGTTAAATGCTTGAATATCTTAGCACACAATTTAGGCCAATTATTCTATGCATTTCTTTCTTGTCCTAGCAATCAAATAATGAATTTGATGTAGCATTTTTTATTTTTAAATCTGCCTCACTAAACATAAAACTCAAAGCATGTCACTGCTGTCAAGTGCAAAATTTGTTTCTCCATTTCGTACTTTCTAACATTTCCCTTTTGTGATAATATTTAAGATGTCAAACTTTATATACAAGAAGGAAAACATATTTCAACATTTTTTTCGAGTGAAATGTACAATAACATTACCAACAACTCACATTATTGTCAATTCAGATTCAATCACTGCTTAAAAACAGGAGTTGAGAACAGGCCAGGAACAAATCTCCCACTTCGTAATTGCCGTCATTATTTTAAAAGGAGAATATCCGAATGAAAGGTGAGCGCTCAAAGTATTTGTGCGACAGGCGGGCTGCCTAATGCGCAGGGATTGTGGACTCCTTTGGACTTAGTGTTGTCTACGTAATCTCATTACAAGAATGAATTCAAGGGAAAAATTGCTGACGACTTAGCCGCAGCCTTCAGGAGGTCATATCAGACATTGTCTCGCCCCTTCTTAAGTAACCCCACCCTAACACAAATGCACAATCGCAGATGCACACACATCCAAACACACACATGCCGTCGTACACACAAGAGCTTCGCGTACTCTCAGTTACACGTAGACAATTCCATTATACGAAGCTTGTCAGTGGTAAGCACTGATTGAACAATTAAAGCAGGGTCACAGTCTAAAACGGCTCTCGGAGTAAACACGATTACGACCCTGCAAAGTGCGATGACTCTATTACTCAAGTTCGATTTTCAGTTGAGGAAAATAAATAATTCATTAAATATTAAAATGGACTTGAGGGTTTAGTTTATGTGTCATAGTTTGATAGATATAAACCAGGGGTCCCCAACCAATTTGAAGCTTAGAGGTGCTTATTGTTACTGATTGGCGCAAAGGGCTACCATTTTGAAATACACTACCGTTCAAAAGTTTGGCTTGGCTTAAAAATGTCCGTTCTTTGACAAAAGTTCTAGGGATAATGCATATATATTTTCGTATAAAAATAAATATTTCAAACCTTTTCAATGTCTCAGCTATACTTTCATTTCGATTAATTAAAAACAGTGTGAATTTACGTGAAAAAATAATAAATATTGTCTGGGTGACGCCAAACTTTTGAGCAGTGGTGTACATTTCTAAAATAACAACTCATATTATTACTATGTTGTTACTATGTTAATACCAAGTTGTAATTATTAGAAGTTGGGTCAGCCACTAAAACATCACGTCAATTATAAAGCGAATTTACTGGAAAATCGCAAATACCCATCACTTGTAAGCTATTTTCAGAATCTGTCTGCAGGGTACTTGGGTTTTCTCAAGGGGCTACCCGGCGCTCGCAGGCACCACGTTGGAGACCTCTGATAGTGATCAGGCTGGTCTAAGTTATGAGTGCAATGCTAAATGTTGAAATAACATTTAGCACCAACGTAATGCTAAAATCAATCAATAAATAAGATAAAAGTAGCAATTTTTCTATACATTAGCAAGACATATATTTATCACAGCTTTGTGCACTTGTTTAGGGTGGTGATGGCCCTGGGGAAGAAACTTTCTCTAGCCTGTTAGTCCTTGTTTTATGGGACCTGTAGTGCCTTTTAGCAGAAGGACAAAGAGGTGGTAGCCAGGGTGAGAGAAGTCGTTTATAAAGTTGTTGGCTCTGCTGCGATACATCATGCCCGCAATGTGATTCAGTCTGGGAAGAGAGGAGCCAATGATTTTGGGTGGTGTTGATGACTTTCTTTGCGATTGCTTAATTTATTCTTATCATTGTTTTTATTCTTTTTATAATGCTTAATTAATTTTTATGTTTTTTTTAGCTATCATTATCATTATTTCCACACATGTTTTCTTACTTTTAATATAAAATTATAAGTATTATTTTTATAAATTGATTGAGGGTTTACCTGCCCTCGAAATATCCCCAAAATCTGATGGATAACTCTTAAAGCAAATACTATAAACTTTTTGTGTTGAGAAACTGACATAAAGGTTTTACTTTTCAATTGTTTTTTTGTGGTTTGGTTGGATTCCATTAACCACAAGGGTCGTAGAGCACCACTTCCTGTAGTGTGTCTTGGGCAAATACAGCCTATTGGCCGTCTTCAGGCCAACATGTTTCCACTTAGTCTTGAACGCGGGACCTTTTCTGTGTTAGGCGAATGTGCTAACCACTGCACAACAGATACATCGGCTAAGACAGGTACATATTACATGATGTACCCCCTTTTGTTCTACATCATGAATTCCTCTACACATTGTTTTCATTTTTTTTATTTTTTCCATTTTTTTGTATAACCCCTGTGAAATATTTTCAATGCCTCTAGCCAAAACAGAAACGTTTGTGCTGTGAGACTTTATCTTTCACCAAAATCATTTAAAATACCTGTTCTGTCAATTTATCTGGTATGTTTACCAAAATAATCACTTAATATCTACTTTTAGATTATTCTAACATGGGCTGCCTTCACGTACTCCTATTGTAAATATTGTTGTTTTTTAAAAATCCTCCTTTTTTCTTATTTTTGTCTTTTAGGTATTTATTACATGTGTATCCTGTTGTGCCATGTTTAATGTAGTTGTAAAGAAAGTTCACTATGACGATATCAATGACAATACAATTCTAATTGTAGTTTTTCTTATGGGTTTTAATTACAGAAACATTGGTCAAGATCAACAATTATGATTTTCCCTCCCTACACAATCATACACGGATTTTTCTAAATCAGGGGTGTCAAACTCATTTTAACCAAGGGCTTTCAATGAGCCGGATGTAACTTGTAAATTCAACTTAATGTGATGAACAGTTTTCAAAGAAAATGCACCTTCTTAATGAAAAAAAAAGTAAAATAATTTATTACTCTAAGTCACAAAAAATACTGCTACATTGAAAAAAATGTAGCTACACGTACGGGTATGTAGTCAAGTCAAGTCAAGTCATTTTTATTTGTGTAGCCCTAAATCACAAAGAGTCTCAAAGGGCTGCACAGGTTATTGCAGACCACAGACTATTATTACAGACTATTATTACACCATCCCCTGGTCTAAAACCGACACGAGGGCAAGGAAAAACTCAAAAAACCTCAACATGAGGAAAATGAAGAAACCTTGAGAAAGGACGGCACATTTGGTAACCCCCCTTCCAGGATGACCAGGCTGCAATGGATGTTGCAATAACAAATAATACACATATATTGTCAACAAAAAATATAGGTTATTCATATGCTATAGAGTAGAAGTGTGTTTTAAGCTTAGTAGTGTGTTACTGGTGGGCTGGTTGGATCCCTTAACCACACGAGTTGTAGGGGTACCATTTCCTGGTGTGTGTCTTGGGCAAGTACGGCCTAGCGGTGCCCACTTCTTCTTGTCTGTCAACAAAAATATTTTGGGTATCACTTCTTAATTCCCCTCCTTAGTATTTACACAGAAACACTGCCGTGCAGTGGTGCTGAGCCAACACTTTGTAGGTATTCTGGTCAACGGGCATTATAGCAAAGCTAGTTTTTGGTCAAAACACACTTTTGGCCCATTTATTTTTTATACGTGCAATCATTTTAAGCTCTTGTGGTGCGCACAAAATGATGTGGCAGGCAGCATTCGACACATGTGTTCTAAATCATTCACCACCATGGAAAACAATCCCAATGCTGTTCCCTCACGATAAGTGACTATAGATTAAACATTTTTTCATAAAAGTGCTGTTTGAACAAACATTGCCCAGCATCATGTCATACTCAGCAGCCTCAGCAGCATTTGACACATTTTGTTTTCAACAACCACCTTTGGCCACCATCATTTACAAGCAATGTATTCAAACGTTTCTTTAAACGAAAGAAAACACAAATACCGGTACGTTCTGTGATGACAGAAAGAGTTTAGGAGGACTGACCTTGAAAATCCAGCGAGTGTATCTATCTATTCAAAATGAATAAAAAAGAAAGTAGAATAGGGGCCTGGAGATTGGACAGGAAGCGCGCTGTCCTGCGTGTCAACTCCTTCCCGTCTTCCCGCCGCAGGACCAAACTGCTTGCCAGCCTAACTGCCTTAACTAAAAAAGACCTTTTAAATACCGATTGGTTTCATCTCCATTAGCGCGCCTTATCTGTGGCCATAAGCCCTCCCTCGTCCTGACATCACCGTGATCTCGCCTGTCCGACTGCCCGGGTGCACCTTGCGAAAACTCATGTGTAATTACTGAAGCAGTACTGCCCCTTAAGCGCTAAACCTCTTTGGACGTTTACCTCACTAATCCCTTGTTAGCACTTTAGGCCATAGTTAAGACACCTAAATGCTTAGCTACCTTTTTGCAACAGCGAAATAAGCAAAGACCTCCCGCTCAGAGGCCTGATGCTGCCACACTACCTTGGATAACAAATCCTTGGATAAGTCGTGTTTGTGTCTTTTTTTTCAGTTGTTTTTGCTAAGTCTTGCTCTCACTGGGGTTGCTAGAGTTTTGACCACTGCTCATTTCTTAGAATTCAATCTACATTTACCGGATCATCTACTCAGACCTCCTAAGCTGATGGTTTGCCCTCACCAGACGTTTATTGCCTGGAGTCTGCATTTTGAGCCAGGTTTCTCAAAGGATTTCACGTTCCAGATCTTTGGGGGCGCAAATTTATGCAGTATGACGGCATTATTCATTTGGCGTCCTGGGATTTTCACACAGAACAAAGTAGAGGTGGCAGACACTCATTTTAAAGGTTGGTTGGTTGGTAGGTTGGATCCCTTAACCACTTCGGTCAAAGGGGCACCATTTCCTGTGGTGTGTCTCGGGCAAGTAGTACAGTGTGCAATAGTTGATAGCTAGATGTAGCTGTATTGTGTAGTGAAAAAAAATGAGTGCTAAAAAGCAAATGCACCAACAACCGTTGTTTTTTACTTTGATATTTTTCCTAGACTTTTGTGAATGGAGGAAAAAAAAAGAAAATAAACAAAAAAGGAAAATAGGGAAGTATTTTGAAAAAAATAAGAAAAACAAACAAACAAAAAAAAGGGCAAAAATAGGAAAGAAGAAGAAAAGAAAAAGAAGAATAAAAAACATATCAAGAGAGAAGAAAAGAAAGAACAAAATACAGAATGAAAGAAAAAAAAGAGAATAAAAATAGAAAACAGAAATAAAAAAATAAAAAAATAGGAATTAAAGAAAAAAAAGACAAAAGAAAAAAGTTAAAAAGGAAGAGAGCAATGAAGAAAAGAGTGTTGGCAAAAAATAATAATAAAACAAAGTAGAAAAATGGCAAAAAAGTCAGAAAAAAGAAAAGTAAAAATATAGACAAAAAACGAAAAACGAAACAAAACAAAATACATAAGAAAAAAGGCAAAAATGGAAAAAAAGAAAAGAACCATTTTTTTGAGGGGTAAACTAGGCAGCAAGATGACCGACAAATATGTCGGCCCCTTCAGGGTATTCCCAATTTAATGCTGAATAAATACGCATTTACCCACCTCTGAGTGTTCAAAAAAAATGCACATTTAAATGATAATTCATGTATTTTTGCACATGATTCAAATAAATATATTTTCTTTTAAGTAATGATGTTTTTTAAGTGAGGTTGTGCTCATCCCCTGTTTTTTTGTTTTGGTTATATTTCTTAGTGGAGCATGTAAATAGTGAAAGTAAGAAAAGTGCTTGCCTCAAGTAGAGTCCAAACCTCAAGAAAGATGAAAAAAAGAAGTCTATTTGATTGTGTCTAAGAAATGCACATACTCGCACACGCATCATGAATTAGCTGAGGGAGGCTGAAATTATGACACAAGGCAGGAGATGGCGACAGTAAAAAAGTTCCCAATTCCGTACAGCTCCTTTAAAAAAATACAATGTAAAAATAAAACAGAAATTCCTAAAATGATCCACATTATCTCATTTTAGGTATTATTAATTTAATTTTGTGATCATTTAAACTTATAATTTGTGACTTAAAAAAATGCAGTATTTAAACCGAGCAATATGATCTAATAAAGCTGGCAGGTATTGTTGCTCATTTGAAAAAATACTGTCAATAATAATTTACCTGATTTCATTTTTTTTATTGATTTTGAGTATAAAATAATTATACGGACCACATAAAAGAAACATACTTCAAATAAGCCAGGTTAACTGCCATTTAGCATGTTACGTAATTTTTTTTCATTTAAAGTAAATTTTAATTATATTTTTCTACTTATTTTTAACGTGAATTCCCAATGTGTTTGTGATTTTGACTCAAACAATAAAAATACTACCGGTACTTAAAATGAGCAAAGTTATCTTATATGGCTGATATACGCCATGTGCTAGATCATTTTGCTCTCCTCGACGATTAGTTTTTACAAATTTAACCATAATTCAACCTCGTTTTGAATTAAAACATTATCAAATATATTTGGGCCTTTTATTTTTTTAAATTAAAAAAATAATACTTAGAATGAGCAAAATGATCTTATATAGCTGTTGGTAGGTAATGGAGCTCATTACAAGTACATTTTCCCTTCTATTACATTTGTGTGTGTGTTACTATTATTACTTTTACTTGTTTCAACACATTTTCCCCATTTTTCACAAACCCACATAGTGGTTCTTATTAATACTTATCCGTTCTTCATATAATAGAGGCTGAAGTTCTACCTAGTCTTCTGCAGCACAGGAGATAATTTTATCACGCATTTATCACTGAGTTCTGGTTTAAAGGCGCATGTGAAAAATGCAGAGTGTGTAGTTAATCCCCATTCTTTGTCTCGAATGCCCCAGGCAGTCAAACCTCGAATAGATTTTGTAAAATCATAGTTTCCACAAACCCTGCAGAATTTTCTGACGTCGTCTTTCACACAGAATTAAGTCAATGAAGGGTTTCTAATAGTTTCACTTGCCCTTGATAAATTACTGTGTAAATGAAGGCACCAGGGTTTATCACACAAGTTCAGGCTAATAAGTTCATCAGATGCATAACAATGGAGACATTTTGATTAAATATGGCCTCCCTCATTGAAAGAAGATGTAGATGTTGTGGATTTTGAGTCATACAGTATATGCTCAGTACATGCCTCCTAATAAGCTCATTCAGTTCCAAAGAAGGATTTTTACATCATTCACTAATGCTAGCATCGACACATTTGCCTATTTTGATGTACTATTTAGTTATAAGTTGAAGTAAAAATATTTTAAAATGAGAAAAATCACACTTAAAATAACCTACATATAATTTAGCTAATCTTAAGATAAAAAAATGTTGAAATAGCAAAAGATCCAAATGTGTTTGTTTTTATTAAAACAACCTGTAGTGGTCAAATAATAAATGTCCTTTTAAAAAGAATACATAAGTAAATAAGCAAAATCATATAAAATTTTCTAGACGGGGGAATTTTTTTGAAAAATGAGTACGAGTTAATAAAAAAAAAAATGTAAAAAATTAAAAATTTGAAAAAAATACCTAATAAGAGCATTTTTTAACAATAGGGTCAAAATTATAATCATGTTTTGCAATACGGGTGCAATTATGTCATAATTTGAAGACAAAATATAATGAAAAAGAAAATAAGTCACATTGAGTGAAATTATTATTTATTTTTGCAATGTAAGTGTAATTTAGTTATAAATTCAAATGAAAATATCCTACGATTACAAGCAAATGAATAATGGGGTAGGAATCTGAGTTATTTTTTACAATGTTTTATTTTTGTAATTAGAGTATAATTTAGCTAAAAAATGAAGCAAAAATACGGTATAATGACAACACATTACAATTTTCTGACAAGTCAGGTCAAGTTACATTTATTTGTATAGCCCCTGATGACAAAATGTCTCAAAGGACTGCACAGGTTACAATTACACCATCATCCTCTGATCTTGGGGGTGTTATTATTATTATTTTTTTGCAATGTAAAAAAACCCTAAATGACGTGAAAATACGTCCATGGCACCGAATGGGTTAAAAGCAATTCTACTGCAATTTTGCCTTTCACAAGACTTCACAAAGGACTTTAGAGTAAAGCATTAGGATTTAAAAACATCTAAACTGGTCATCTAAGAATCTATGGGTCCAATAAGCTTTTTATGAGGGGATTTTTGTCCATCTTGTTTGCAGGCAGCATTATAGAGTCACTGTGAGGCAAAGGGATCACGACAGGTTTAACCTCCATGGCTATAAATTGACAAACAAGACACTCTTTTTGCTTGCTTCTTTTCTAATTACAGCTACAATCTGCCGTCCGGACGTTTCACACTGCGGCTTAATCCAGCTCAAGGGGAAGCATTACGTCTCGCGCAAATCTTGTTTAGGTCTTGATGACTGAGAGCTGATTGTTTAGTTTGAATAATCCCGAAAATAAGCCTTAAATTGGAGTGGTGGCGCATTCAGGAACATGCTGTTGGCATCAGAATGTTGCTGGAAAAACAGACAAGGTTTAGGACTGTTTGCTTCTTTGGGCATGTTCACTTGGCAGTTGGATGGTAACATTTTTCATCAATTGATTACCTTTTTACCTTTTTTGTCCCAAAATCAATTTTACCTGAATGTATACATACTTTTGAACCTTTTGACTGTCAATAGACCTTGAGTAGGTACGGGTGATACTGGGAATTCTGGTACAGATCGGAAACAAGTGAACAAATGGGCGTATCAGATCCTATACTGATACTTTTGCATTGGAAACGTTATGGTCATTGAACCCTCCCCCTTGAATGTATAATTATTATAAACACCGCATAAAAATTGAATTAAATGAATTGTACTTTTTGTCATTCATATCACAATTTAATAAGATTAGACATGGTATTCCAGGGTCAAGTCAAGTCACATTTATTTGTATAGCCTTTAATCACAAGATGTCTCAAAGGACTGCACAAGTTTACAATTACACCATACCCTCATCTGAAACTGGCATGCGGGCAAGGAAAAACTCAAAACCTCAGCAGGTTTTTGTTCAGCAACAGTAACGTGTTTACATTTTTAGTTGCAACTTGGGAGAGGGAGCTTTCTTTTGTGTTTTTATGTAAATTTGTGGTGTAGGGGCTAATTTGTAGCAGACCACTTTACCACACAAATTACACCAATTACTATCATTTCCGGTAGTTTAAAACTGTTCACACCGAGTTGCACTTCCCGTTTGACTCGATGAGTTTTAGCTTCTGGTAGGGGTGTGCGCTCAGATTTGGCCCTCTCTTCTGCCCCGCAGGCAGAGGACAACAGCAGGCCAGGTAGGGAGATGTGTTAAAAGTGTGCCTGTCGGTCATACACTCGGTAATGAATTTAAGAGTTGGCGGGGGCTCCTGGTGAGAGAGAGAAGGGCTGCGCTGTCTACATAATGAAACGGTGCCTTGAGGAAATTCTCTTCTAGATCCCAGGACGATAGTATCAATCTGATCCAAGTACTTGCTTACTATTGATTAGATAGATATTTTGGATCAACCCTGTGCAGGAGAAGACTAAATAATTTGGTATTGAGTGACTATTTTAGGTTTATTTTGACCATTTTCTGACCCGTACTCCAGAATTGTGTCCAAATGATCAAAATACCTAAGATGTTTACATGGTATCAAACTATTTCAGAAGGCATGGCAGAGGCTCCATGTAGGATGTTTTATAACTTGTCCCAGTATGTCCCCCATGACTCCAATTTTCTAATAGGAGACTTCAAGTTCGAAATTATGAGGTGGCCCCAAGACAAAGAACTCGTTCATAATGCAGAAGCGCACCAAGGATCGAATCTCACTGGCAGCAATACTTCTGTCCAGCCACCTCTGAGGTAAGAACTGTTGATCTGTTCAGGGCTTTATATTCTCAAAAACAAAAATAAGCATGTAAACCTCCATTCATGATAATTTTGATTTATTTACAAAGCATATGTATGGTCATACTTTTAGTTCACGACAAGTGTTTGTCTGCTAAAAATGTGATGAGAAAAATGCCGAAAGCAAAGTTAAAGATTACTGCAGCTTGTTTTTGTTGGTTAAATGTATTCAATTTATAATACATTTTTTTCTTTTTTAATGTGATGTTTTGCCATTATGATTGTGCCGTTAAAATACAGCAGTAAAGTTGCTCAATCAATTACTGTGATAAAAATGATAAAGTAGAATTGCGTATGATATCAACAACAGGCATATGCTTATATTCAATCACAGCACACTTTACAAAGAGTTCTACAAAACTGGTTTGAATTATGAAAACAAATTCAATATGTGTGACTAAACAGCAAATTATTTCGACTTTGTCAGATTTCAAAGTTGAAGCTCACCATGAAGCAAATTTTGGTACTGGTGGCATTCATTGTGCCCCTCATGGAAGCACAAGTTCCTCATTGGGGTCCATGCCCAGAACCCGAGGTTCAAACTGCTTTCAACCTCCAACAGGTAACCTCAGATAAACCATGTACTGTACATCGATTGCATCAGAGCACTATTAAGTTGTACAAGTTTTTGAAATTGAGTTTCAGTCTGCTAATGCTGAACAGTCTTTTGCTGCAGATGTATAAAAGGAAGGGTAGCTTTGGGTACAAACTTATCCTTAAAGTGACAGTGTGTATTATTAGATTACTAGATGTTGCTGTATTGTATAGTGAAACAGGAACAAGTGTCAAAAAGCAAACAAAGAATACAAACAGCGGAGACTTTCTTAGTTATAGGTACTGTACTCACTACTTCTGCCAAAAAAGTTACCGAGTTAAAATATAAATATATCGGACATGTCATACCAGAAGAGTAGTCAGAACTAGTGATCATAGCCAGGTTAGCACAAACCACAGCCACACTTGTCATACCTAAACCCATCTGGAGAGATAAGAACATAGGAGCAAAATCAAAGATCAGACTCATGCGAGCAACTGGCTATTTTCATCATCCTCTACGCTTGTGAGACATGGATTCTCACAGCAAAGATGGAAGGGGAAATCCAGGCCATGGAGATGTGATGCTACAGGGAACTTCTACACATCAGCTACGTAGCTCGTGTGACAAACAAAACAGTGCGCAAAGCCATCAGAGGACACAATGGACCCTACGAAGAACTGTTGTCAACTGTGCACAGGCGAAAACTGCAGTGGTATGGTCACGTCCCAAGATCATCAGTTCTGGACAAGATCATTCTCCAGGGCATACTCCAAAGTGCAGAAGGAGAGGAAGACTGAAAAAGAACTTGGTCGACATCATAAAGGATCGGACTGGAGACAACTTTGCAACGTCCAAAACACAGGCGAGGAACTTTCAACAGTTGAGAAGGCTGTCTAGAGTTGAGTCCTCAGTAGTGCTTCAGCAACCCAAGAGATTCGTTTACGGTGAACAGTGATTGTATTTCTAATGAAAAACTTTCAGAGTTATGCTGATGCTCATTGATTGTCTTATGATCATGCCATACAAGTTTTTCACACCTGTAATCAGTACAACCTTCTTCAAATGTGACTGGTCATGTTCTTCTTTAGCTCAAAAACAACCATTCAGACTAATATTTATCCGACAATCAACTTTGTTACAGTTCATGGGCAGGTGGTTTGAAATAGCCAGGCTGCCAACGCAGTTCGAGAGAGGCCGCTGCATCGAGACTAATTTCACATTCCGAGGAGACAAATCCATTCGTGTGGTCAGCTCAGAAATATTGTGAGTGAATGAGTGAGTAAAAATAAAATTGAAGGATTTCAATGAAACTCTCTGGACTATACAAGAATCGGTTTGTTCAACAGAAAAGGAGAGCTGAGAAAAATCGAAGGAACCGGTGTCATAGAGGATCAGAAGAATCCTGCCAAACTTGGAATTAGCTACTCTTATGGTAAGATATAAGGATGTTCATTACATTTGCATACACCAATTTAATGAATATTTTTAATAATAAGTTGTTGAGGCTTGTGTTTATTTTTCCACACCACACTTGTCACAGGAAATGGAATTTCCCTATTCAGATGTATAGAATTTATGTGAATGAGTTGTAGTGCTGTCTCCCAAAACCTTTGAAGACACAATATCGCAATACTATTTGTTCAAGTACTGTTTTGTCAAACAAATTGCAAATTTGGCACATTGTTAAGTATTAAGGCGCTCTCCACGCTCTGTGCATTTGTTAAACAAATATTACCAGAGGTTTTGTGGTAAGTACAAAGCAAACATTCCACTCCTCAATCGTGTTTTACAAATGTACTGCCAAGCTAAACATAAAAAAGACATTAACAGACTGTAAGAAAATCACACCCCATTGAAAAAAATGTTGCATACTTTATTTGTTTCTTAAATTTAATATATGTTTTAAAAAAGTCTAATAAAATAAATAAAGAATGCTTAAAGATAGAAAAATTATCTCATGGCAGAATGTTTTGCTTATGTCAAGTATTTTTTTCCTATTCTTAATAGAAAAAAATTCTAGACTAGAGCAGGGGTGTCAAACTCCTTTTAACTTGGGGCCACACGATAGAACAAACTTTCTGTTGGGGGCCGGACTAGTAGATTCAAGAGAAAGAAAAAGAGAGATAAAAAAATAAGAGAAAGAGGGAGGGAAAAGGAGAGAGGGTGGGACAAAGAAAGAAAAAGAGAGACAGGGAGAGAGCGTGACAAACAAAAGAGATAAAAAGAGAAGTCGTGAGAGAGAGGGAAAGAAAGGGAGCGGAAGAAAGAAATCCAAAGAGAAATAGAAAGACAGAAGGAGAGAAAAGAGAAAAGAAAGCGCGAAGGGTAGGAAGAAAAAGAGACACAGAGAGTGAAAGAGACAGAGACAGAGTGGGAGAAAAGGGGTGGAAAGGAAAGAGAGAGAGAGAGAGAAATAAATAAATACAAGTACAGTGTCTTTGTGAAGCACTTGGCTTTGGCAACATTAAGATGACATATTTCAACCTGCAGCTTGTTTTTCTCTTGCGCTTCTCTGAGTGTTGTCTCGCGGGCCGTATTCAATCCCTTAGCGGGCCTGATCCGACCTGTTTGACACCTGTGCTCTAGAGTATACAAAAGTGCGAGGCAAAAGTGGCTATCGTTACAGTATCTTACTGAGACACTCACAGCAGAGGTAGAGTAAGAGGTCGTAGTAGTGCGCTGGAAAAAAAAAAATCCTACCCTATTAACAGAAATTTTTGCACATTGTACCACTGTACCAAAGCGTTTTTCTATCCATCCACCTGAAGTGCTCCCTGATGTTTTCACTATGCTCTGTCAGAAGGCCAAACTAACATGTATCACTTACACAGCAGGTAACACCATTGGCCTTCCCACACCCAACCTGTCAGACTTAAATAACAGGTCCATATTTCGACTGACAATCCAGGATATCACTCATTCATTACACCAATACTTTATCCCACTACTGCCATAGCACAGATTCAGGACAATAGGATGGAGGGGGCACTGCTTCGGGAAAAGCCTCTGCCAGTTCCCTTCTAAAGGACAGGCCCCGCCGACCCATCCAATCATTATATCATATATGTTTTAAATATATGTCTTATTCTACAGTTTTCGTAATGGAATGCGTGTTGTTTTACCCCGGTACAGTCGGGGAAATTGAATTTCCCTGAGGAGACCAATAAGTTAAGTCCAAACCTAAATCTAAAGCACAGACTTTTAACTTTTATTTTGTTGCGGTGTAGTTGTAAGATTGGTACAATTATTATTAGCAGCAGGAGTGGGTGGGTGTATCCCTTAACCACTAGGGTCGTAGGCACACCAGTTCCTGTGGTGTGTATTGGGCAAGTACAACCTGGAGGCACCTATTAGCATAGTTAAAAGCAATTAAACTGGTATCTGATGACACTGTTGTAGTCACATTTCTGTCTTCCATGCGCCAGTGCTGCCTTACTCGCCGTACTGGATCCTGTCCACCGACTACGTGAACACTGCAGTGGTGTACTCCTGCACGGACATCCTGCGTCTCTTCCATTTGGACTTTGCTTGGATCCTGAGCCGCACGCGTACTCTGCCTCAGACCGCCATTGACAAGGCCCGGGCCACCTTCGCCCATAACAACATTGATGTGATTCGCATGATGGATGCCAAGCAGCAGGGCTGTGACAAAGAGGCATCCTGGAGCGATGACGAGCAATTATAATTATCTTGTTTTTCTATAGTATTGCTTTACTCTCTATAGTGGGGAAGGGAGCAAAATTGGTCAACCACAACCAACCCCCCTGCCGCCCCTTACATAATGCTGTTTAACATAGCAACACATATGATGGTGCTGAATCACTGCTTCTGTCTAAATATTACAAACAGTAAAATCATTCAAACGACAAAGCCCAAATGAGGTGATGAGAGAAAATCATTTGAAATTCCTTCTTGGTTGTGAATTTGTTCAAATTTATAATAGTTTTAACCAATGTTCCCTCTAAGGTGCGCGTGTGCGCAATCGCGCACTGCCTGCACATTCTCAGCGCACAAGAAAATCTATCCAGCGCAATGTTCTCTCTAAACTGCGTGTGCACGCAATTGCGCACCGCCCAGAGCTTTTCTGCGCACAAGAAAATCTAGCCAGCTCACAAAAATGAAAGGGAAATGGCTAATTAAAAAGCGAATTAAGTCAAAGTCACAGTGCATGAAGGTAAAAATACACGGGTTCCCCTGACGCTGTGTTCTAAATGCGGTATTTTGAAGTCAAGGTCAAAGTAGAACGAAGTTGAGTAAAGTCAGTAGAGTTTTTCGAGAACCGGCTTCTTCGGCTCGGCTCACTAAAAGGAACCGGCTTTTTCGGGTCCTAAACGCCTCTTCAGGTTGTTTTTGCTTCTTTCATCCCTATATGACCGAATATTATGTAAAATTATGCACAAAATGACTAAAAGGAAGGGGGAATAGAACAAAAAAGAAAAAATACCAAAATGAAAAAGTAGAGAGAAGCTGAGAAAAAAAGAAACAAAAGGAAGAGAAAAAGGAGGAAAATTTCAGAAAAAAAGCGAGAAAAAAAAGAAAAGAAAGAAACAAAGTAAAAAAGTAAATAGAGAACAAAAATAAAAAAGTAACAGCTAGGAAAAAATAAACACAATGTGAATTTTTTAAAAGGAATAAAAAAAAAATAGAAAAAAAGGAAAAAGAAGAAAAAGTTTATGTTACATTCAAATAATTACCAATTATACCAAGTCAATCTTGTTGCCAACATTGTACTTCCACTAAAAAATCTTGTGTATAGTTGTGTATCGTACTACTAAGGACTTAGTTGCCACACTTGGGATTGCTGTTGCTCACTGTTGTTTCAAGCGCTGCTCGCCGACTTTGTGTGAACGCTCAGACCCGTGGAAAATTAGAGGGAACATTGGTTTTAACTCACATCACATGCAACTAAATCTAAGTGGCAACAAATGAACTTACCATGCACTCATGAAAACCAAACTCCAAAACCCATTAAAACATAAACCAGAAAGTTAAGTTCAGAATTAGATCAAAGCATTGACGTGTAGTCAAGGGAGGCTGTGCCTCACCTGCCATAATTGAAACATAAAATTAATTTTATTTATGGTTATATTTATTCAGTGTTAGAGCCCTAGTGTATGATATTTGACCACTAGATGGCATTGTGTTGTTTGGTGGGAGAGAGAGCCAGTGCCTCAGAGCACAGCGTCTCATCTGGATACCACACAAACATGTCGGTGAACTAAGTGTGGATTCCACTGTGTAAAAGATATACACATTTCTCAATCCATGATTCTTTTTTATGAATCATAAAATTGGTATGATAGTTCATGTATTTTTGCCTAGTATTCAAATCAATGTTTTTTTACTGAAAGCTTTGTGTACACTAGGAGGGACTAAATATTACACTTTATTACACTCATTTTTGGATTTTCTTTTTCAAAATCACCCAATTTTCACGGTATATCATGAATATTATTGATAAAACCTAGTACAGGGGTGTCAAACTCATTTTAACCCGGGGGCCACACGATAGAACAAACATTCTGTCGGGGGCCGGACTAGTAGATTAAAGAGAAAGAAAAAGAGAGATAAAGAAATAAGAGTAAGAGGGAAGGAAAAGGAGAGAGGGTGAGACAAAGAAAGAAAAAGACAGAGAGGGAGAGAGCGTTAGAAACAAAAGATAAAAAGTCGTAATAGAAGGGGAAAAGAAAGGGAGAGGAAGAAAGAAATTCAAAGAGAAATAGAAAGACAGAAGGAGAGAAGAGAGAAAAGAAAGCACGAAGGTTATGAAGAGAGAAAGAGAAAAGCAAAAAAGGAAGTCAGAGTAAAAGAGGTTAAAAGACACAGAGAGTGAAAGAGACAGAGTGGGGGAAAAGGGGTGGGAGAGAGAGACAGAGAGAGAGAGAGAAATAAATACAAGTACAGTGAAATAAATACAAGTACAGTGTCTTTGTGAGAGGCACCTGGCTTTGGCAACATCAAGTTGACATATTTCAACCTGCAGCTTGTTTTTCTCTTGCACTTCTCTGAGTGTTGTCTCGCGGGCTGGATTCAATCCCTTAGCGGGCCTGATTTGGCCCGTGGGCCACCTGTTTGACACCTGTGACCTAGTATGTAACATATTTCTGTGCTGGTGTCTGCAGATTCAGAATGAGGCATGCAATTCTCTTGACTCATGGCAGGGGGTGATAGTGAGACCAACGATTCTGATTCGGCGCACACCTCAGCCCCAAACAATAGAATTGGTGATAGTATTATCAAACTAACAGCAAATCTTCCAGAGTTTTTTTTTTCTCGTTGCATATTTTTGAATAATGTAGGATTACCTAACTATTAATGCTTTCATTCAATAGCAGCCATGCACACACTTCATTTATAAGTCTAGGTGAAACAATGAAACATTTTCCTCTATGCTAGTTTATATATAGCTTTCTTACTTTTTCAATCAAATGATTGATAAAATGTTAGTTCATTTACTTGTAGTTCTGGCTGTGCCTCACGAGGCATGAACTTTACCTCACGCCACTGAATCAAAGAGAGGAAATGAGCAGTTGGGTAACAAAAGTTAGAGTTCATCTAACCAAAACTAAATCAAATCTTACAGATCATCTTTTGATGCCACATGCACATCCAGGTTTTCTGCACCTTAGAGGAAGTGAAGTTTACCTGTCCTTTCAATTTAGTTTTATTCAACTGGTAGGTCAGGGCCCAAGAGTAGGTCAGAGACTAGTCTTTAGTGGGTTGCGGGCCTTTGCCCTGGCAAAATAATGCTAAGTAGAAAAATTAACTGAGGGTCAATTACACAGTAGATGGCAATAATGCCCAGCTCGATATCTTCCTCATGTTCAGTCATTTTTGTATGGCCCTAATTGTGTTTAAGAGGGGCCATATCTCATTTTGTTGGGATTTTGTTTGATTTATTACCTTTTTCTGCCCATAAAAAAGAAGGTTGATAGGGTAAGAAAAAGTGAAAAAAAGTATAGGAATACGATTTTTTAAATACTCTGGGTACGAACTTCTTTTACTATTGGGTTATTTTAAAGCAGTTGTAGGGGGTGTTCCATACGCGATGTAGGCCTTTAGGTGAGTATGTACCGTATTTGAAGGTGTTTAGTTTTTTTCTGGTTATTTTTAACTGAAAAATTGAGAAAATGTTCTACAGTTTTTGCTTTAAACTACATTTGTTAAATTTGAGAAGTGGAATTTTTTTCGCAATTTGCGTCACAGCTTATCATTAGGGTGGGTCCTAGAGTCAGACCAGTTGAGAAGCACTGTTTTAAATAAAATACGATGGCTGTTTAAAGTTTACGTTTTGATTTAGTTTGAATTTTTGGCCAAACACAATTTCGTCAACAAATAATTGAAGTGGAAGGAATTGTTTCTGCCAAAAAAAGACATATATTACAAATATATACATTCCAGAAAGGTTGTAACTCTGCTTCAGATAGTACTTGTATTTTGCAGGAGATAAAGAATATAAATCTGCGTATTGTTATAGTCTTTCTAAATATGTTGCTGTGCTACTTGTGTTAAATCCATTGCATTCTACAAATGGTGTCTTAGTTTTATGTTTTTCTGAGACAAACTTCAAAAGGTAGTGGGAAAAAACAGCATGAAACATCTTGTTCCATAAGTGGAAGGCCCCAAAAAATCAGCTAATACTTAAGAGTTGGTATTTTGAAGCATACTATTGTTTTACTTGGATATGACTGAAAGTCTCTTTTAGTGAGTGAGAGAGAGTGAAATAGAGTGGCAAAAGGTCTGAGTGGTTTGACATGTCTGCCTCAGGACCAAAACCTCACTAGGTAAAGACGTTTAACGAGTGTGTCAAAAGCGGAAAGGGATGTATGGATTTTTTTAATATGGGTTTTGGGGAAGGTGAGCACAATAATTTCCTGCTGTTCGACCAATGCCATTAAGACGCATGCCCGGAGGCATGAGAAATACCCTATAACATGGCTCCTAAAACAAGCCTAGAGTTCTTGACTTCTTCCAGAATTCCCTTGCTGCTAGGATGTGTTATACGGCCAATCCAGACAATAAACACACTGCAAAAAAAAATCTTTCGTGTCATGTGCATGATGTTCAACACGGTGACGGGCAGTGCCTCACCTGTCACCATGGAAATACAGAATATTTAGAATGTATTAAATGTTTACATTTATTTCATGTTAAAGTTCTTTCTCATTGAACTTCACAATTTTGGGCTTATTTGAAAAAATAAAATAAAATACTCATTACATTTTCATATTCACTAAACCGTTTTTGCGTGGGGGCACCACTGAGGACGCAACATCTTTCTCCACTGCTGACGGTTCCTGGCCGGTTTATGGCTAAGTTGGCACCAAACCATTCCTTGATGTTGTCGGCCAAGTTCTTTCTCGGTCTTCCTCTCCTCAAGCCCCTTAGGAGTGTGCCCTGGAGAATAATCTTGGCCGGTCCTGACGATCTTGTGACTGCAGTTTTCGTCTGCGCACAGTTGACAACAGTTCTTTGTAGGGTCCAATGTGCCCTTTGATGGTGTTGCACACCGTTTTGTTTGTCTCATCGACTTTGTAGCAAATGCCTAGAAGTTGCCCGTAGCATCGCATTTCCCTGGCTGAGATTTTCAGCGCTTGCATGAGTCTGATCTTTGATTTTACTGCTACAGTCAGTTGTTTCTCCAGATGAGTTTAAGTTTAACAAGTGCATCTGTGGTTAGATCTATACTGGCCATTATTTCTGGGAATGACCCTCTTCTGATATGACAGCCCTAAGATATTTCATTTTGGTGACAGGTTCAAGCTCTCGGTGGTTGATGGTGATCTTTGTAGTGATACCTTGGGGTTTTTGGTCATTACTGATTCCCATCCCATACTGGGGTGATGCTTTGTCAAGGCGATTGACCAGATCTCTGAGTTCCTGTTCTACTCCGACCAGTCCAGCATTATCATCAACAAAACTGAGGTAAGTGAGACTGTGTCCCTCAATGCTGACTTTACCTTCATGTTTGTCCAGTGTTTTGGTGATGACTCTCTAACCCTATTGGCCTATGTGAAATCCTGGTTGAGACCGGATGAGATTTTGCCGCCGAATGAGACTTCTCCCCCTGATCGTATGAACTGTCATGTGGAACGCTCTTGGAAGAAGGGTGGCGGTGTTGTGGTTATTTCTGAATATATGCTCAAATTTACTCCCCGTGCCTCTAATAATTATAAGGCGTTTGTCATGAGGATCCCTTTTCATGTCGATTTCTGTAGTAACTATCAATCGCGCCCGAGGACCATTCTCGATTTTCTTAGATGAATTCTCGGAACTGATTTAGTAGCTTATGCAGACAAAATAAGTCAAGTCAAGTCCAGTCATGTTGATTTGTATAGCCCTTAATCACAAAGAGTCTCAAAGGGCTGCACAGACCACAGATTATTGCAAACCACAGACTATTTTGACACCATTCCCTGATCTAAAACCTACATGAGGGCATATAACACACAGATATTGTCAGCATAAAATATAAGTTATTCATATGCTATAGAATAGAAGTGCGTTTTAAGCATAGATTTAAACATTTCCACTGAGGTTGCAGATCGAAACTCAGGGGTAAGAGCATTCCACAGCACCGGGGCCCGAATGGAGAACGCTCTCGAACCTGCGGATCTCTTCTTAGCTCTTGGGATCACTAGTAGACCAACATTTTCAGAGCGAAGGCTCCGGACCGGATCAGATGGGGAAATTAAATCTGAAAGATATGTGGGAGCAAGTCCATGCATAATTTTGTATGATACGAACAGAACCTTAAAATCACATCTTAAGCTAACAGGGAGCGATGCAGGTTAGCTATAATCGGGGTAATGTGATCAAACTTTTTTGTCTTAGTTAAAAGCCTCGCTGCAGCATTTTGTACCAGCTGAAAGCTCTTGATTTTGTACTTCTGGAGACCGGAGAGTAGTACATTACAGTAATCGACACGGGAAGTAACAAATGCGTGAATTATAATCTCCGCATCCGACTGAGACAGCATAGGGCGAATTTTAGCAATGTTGCGAACATGGAAAAAAGCTGTTCTCGTAAGATTCTTAACGTGTGTTTGAAAGGACAGATCGGGGTCAAATATGACACCTCAATTTTTGACTGAGTCACTCTGGGTGACATTACATTTGTCAATGTTCAGAGCAGTTTTTGAGAACAAGTCACGGCATTTAGATGGACCAATAACTTACATTTCAGTCTTTTCAGAGTTAAAGCGCAAGAATTTGAGTGACATCCATTCTTTTTTATCTCAGTGAGGCTAGCCTCCAAATTTCCACAGTTTAGTGTGGCAGATTCCTCCAGCGGAAGATATAGTTGAGTGTCATCTACGTAGCAATGGTATTATACTTGCGAATAATAATAATAAATAAATAAAAAATGTTTATTGAAGGTATTGTTGGATACATTAATCAAAACATGACACAAAGAAAAAAAAACTAATGTTGAGAGTGAGCATGGCCAAATATGGTCACCTTACACCCCCTCCCTTAAGGAAATTTGACAGATCTGTTTCTGCCAACCTTTGCTTAAAGGTTTGCACCGTATTTGCACTAATAACCCGGTCAGGCAAAAAATTCCAAATTTTTGGTATCCTGAAAGAAATAAAGTTTCCATGCAAGTTGCTGGTAGGTCTAGGCACCCGTAACTTATATCTGTGACCACGTAAACCATCAACACGACAGAACTCAAAAAATTGATCAAAAGGCACATCGATCATTCCATGCAGTACTTTGAACACAAAAATTAAATCAAATCAAATTCTACGGAGCTCCAAAAAGTCCAAGTTCAGTCTTTGTAGTCTTTCCGGATCCCCTAATGGAAGCATGTAAATGTTGAAAAGAAGGGGGCCAAGTACTGAACCCTGCAAAACACTACAGGTGGGCTCAGATGTCATTTCACCATATTTAACACAGTGCGTCCTATCTGAGAGGTAGGATCTGAACCATAAGAGGACGGTTCCTGAGAGACCAATCCATTTTTCCAACCATACTAGTAAGATACACCTTTTGAAAAAATTACATAGCTTAAACAAGACTGCAGGAAATTTGAACAAAAATGGCACGCTACCAAGCTTGAGGTTTTCTGTCAAACCTGGTGTGACAGCTTGTTAAAGCAGCCCTTGCCTCTGCAAAATCAGCCTATTTTTCAAAGGTGATTGCGGCACAAAAGAATAACCCCCAAATCCTCTTTGACACTGTCGCGTCGCTAACGAGGCAACAATTTTTTCCAGATAGTTCTACCCATTCAGCCCATGACTTTATGGTCTTCTTTAACAAGAAGATTCAACGCATACGGGAAAAGATTTCTAAAGACCATGTCAATATGTCACATTTCAAACGCCTAAAATTTTTTGGATGCGCCACATGGTGGCTGTCCAGGGATTTTTTTCCCCATTTGTTGATCTGTTACTTGATAATATTACACAGGTGGTGAGTAGGGCCAAACCTACTAATTGCCTGTTTGACCTGCTCCGGGTTTTCCGATTAAAGGATTTTTTGGAGTCCTTGGACCTTCAGTTCTAAATATTATAAATATATCATTCTCATCAGGTGTTGTTCCAGAGGCTTTTAAGTCTGCTGTTATTAAACCTCCACAGAAACGACCCAACCTTGATCCAGAAAGCTTATGTAATTATACACCTGTGTCAAACCTACCATTTCTTTCTGTTTGTTTGTTTGTTTGTACATGATTCAATTGTTTGTTTGTTTGTACATGATTCAAATTGAATCTTTTCTTCCGGCGCCGTCACGAATGGCAGCCACTCCAGCAGCTCCCGTGTTATTTTCGATTGTTCTCGATTGTTCTCAGCTCAGGGATGCTGCTGGAAATGTGAATTTCCCTTCGGGGATGAACAAAGTATCTATCTATCTATCTATCTATCTATCTATCTATCTATCTATCTATCTATCTATCTATCTATCTATCTATCTATCTATCTATCTATCTATCTATCTATCTATCTATCTATCTATCTATCTATCTATCTATCTATCTATCTATCTATCTATCTATCTATCTATCTATCTATCTATCTATCTATCTATCTATCTATCTATCTATCTATCTATCTATCTATCTATCTATCTATCTATCTATCTATCTATCTATCTATCTATCTATCTATCTATCTATCTATCTATCTATCTATCTATCTATCTATCTATCTATCTATCTATCTATCTATCTATCTATCTATCTATCTATCTATCTATCTATCTATCTATCTATCTATCTATCTATCTATCTAAAGTACTTGAAAAGTTGTGGCACAGAAGCTAAATGATTTTGTATTTGAGAATAATCTTTTTGAATCCATGCAATAGGGATTCAGGGCAATTCACTCGACTGAGACATTCCTGATTAGGGTAACCAATAATCTTCTACTGGCAATGGACTCCGGCACTTCATCATTGTTGCTGCTGCTAAAACGTACTCCTGCCTTAGGCACTGTGGACCATGATATTTCACTAGACCGGATAAAAAAATAGATTGGTCTCTTAGGAATCGCCCTCTTATGATTCAGATCCTACCTCTCAGATCGGAAGCATCGTGTTAAATACGGCTGAATTGACATCTTAGGCCTTAAGTGTTACATGTGGTGTTCTGCAGGGTTCAGTACTCGGCCCCCTTCTTTTTAGCGTTTACCTGTGTCCATTAGGTGATACTATTCACAAGTATGATATCAGTTTTCATTGCTACGCAGATGACACTCAACTTTATCTTCCGATGGAGGAATCTGCCCCACTAAACAGTGGAAATTTGGAAGCCTGCCTCACTGAGATAAAAAGACGGATGTCGCTCAACTTCTTGCGCCTCGACCTTAAAAATATCAAAATGTTAATTGTTGGTGCATCTAAATGCCGTGACTTGTTCTCAAAAACCGCTCTGAAGATTGACAAGTATAATATCACCCAAAGTGGCTCAGACAAAAATCTAGGAGTCACATTTGACCCAAATCTGTCTTTCCAAACACATGTTAGAATATTACTCGAACAGCTCTTTTCCATCTTCGTAACATTGCAAAAGTTTGCCCTTACCTATCCCAGTCTGATGCGGAGATTATAATTCACGTCTTTGCTAGATCCCATCTCGATTACTATAATGCACTACTCTACGATCTCCCGAAGTGCAGCATCAAGAGCCTGTAACTGGAACAAAATCCTGCAGCGAGGCTTTTAAATAAGACAAGAAAGTTTGATGACAAGACCCTTATTTTCGCTAACCTGCAATGGCTCTCTGTTAGCTTAAGATGTGATTTTAGGGTTCTGTTGGTAGCATACAAAATCATGCATGGACTTGCTCCCTCAGATCTTTCAGACTTAATTTCCACCTATGTTCCGGTCTGGAGTCTTCGCTCCTAAAATGCTGGTCTACTAGTGATCCCAAGAGCCAAAAAGAGATCCGCAGGTTCGAGAGCGTTCTCCATTTTGGCCCAAGTGCTGTGGAATGCTCTGCCACCTGAGATTTGATCTGCGACTTCAGTGGAACAGTTTAAATCTCGGCTTAAAACAGACTTTTATTCTATAGCTTATGAATGACCTATATTTCACATCGACAATATCTGTGTATTATTTGTGGAAGGGGGGATTACCTCCTGCGTGGTCCCTTCTCAAGGTTTCTACATTTACTTCATGTTGAAGTTTTAAGTTTTTCCTTGCCCTCATGTCGGTTTTAGATCAGGGGATGGTGTAATAATAGTCTGCAGTTTGCAATAATCTGTGGTCTGTGCTGCCCTTTGAGACTCCTTGTGATAACGGGATATACAAATAAACATGACTTGGCTTGACTCTCTTCAAGAAGTTATTGAGTAAAGCTGGAGAGAGAATTCAGCCTCGTCTCACACCCATTGTGGTTCGAAACCACGCTCCAATGGTACCAATTATAAGTACTGCACTGTCGACATTGGCATAAAGTTGTTCAATGGTCTGAACTAGTTTCTGGCCCATGTTGTACTTCCGCATGGTGGGCCATAAGGCGGCTTGCCAATCTGTCAAACAACTTCTTGAAATTTACAAAAACATGAAGATTTCTCTGGTATTTTTGAAACTTCTCAAAGATTCTGATTTGGTGGTCACCTCAGCCTCAACGATATAATTACTTATCGCATCAGCAAGTTAACAGAGAGTCAATCCATCCAGTATTTTTTTTCTTTCTTGTTGCATGGTTTAATACTGGAGGATCATTCTTTTCATGTTTTTATTCAAAAGGACCAGCTCATAGTGTTATGTTCTTGGTTTTTGCTGGTGTTTTGCGCTCCTCTCTGTTTTTCTGCAGGTAGTGTGTGGGAGAGGGCGTGACTGGCTGCTGTTCTGTCGAGACACGCCTGCCTCTAATCAGCTCATCAACCCACTATAAAGAGTCACATGTTACTCAAGGTATCTTCATTTTCCTCATGAGGTTTTTGAATTTTTCCTTGCCCTCATGTAGGTTTTGGATCAGGGGATGGTATAATAATAGTCTGTAGTTTGCAATAATGTGTGGTCTGTGCAGGCCTTTTATGACTCCTTGCGATTAAGGGCTTTACAAATAAACATGACTTGACTTTTGTGACTGAGACAACAACTTAAGAACTTTCCTTCTCCAGCTTTCACTGACATCTGGTGTAAAACAACGCTGGCTTGTGTGAGTCCAAATATGTCCAGCTATACAGAACATTCTTCTTAGTAAGAAAATGCTTCTGTGTCCTGATAATATACAATTTTCTCTTCGTTATCATCCTGTGTTTTAAAGCTCAATCAGCAGATGTTTTGAGGTTTTTAGTATCACAAAGATTCTCTCGCCAGCACCAAGCAACACCTGGCAGGTAATTATACATATGATGGGATCCTGTAAACCTGTTGGTCCTGACATGTGTTGAGTGCTGTGTAAGAGACGTGGCACATACGTGATTTAATTGTCACCATAGAAAGTCCAAAAATGCATTCTGTAGCAGGGGGAAGCGATACCAGGAATTTTGGTTTTGATTCGACCCAAGTAAAGATGAGGTCGTATTGATCAATACCAATCCAATAACAATACTTTTTGCAAGAAAATGTCATTATCATTGAATAATTAAGACCCTCCCTTGAGTTACTTTATAATACGATAAGCACAACACAACGATTTTAGGCACTAATTTATTTTTTTAAAAATTAATTGAAAAACTAGATGTATAAAAATGTCAAGTAGATGACTAAAATACATTGCATTTTACAATATTTTGAAAATAATGTAATTAATGCAAATACAGTACCAATTTTCTCTCATTGGTTCTGTTGCCATAGTGACATCAGATTTACAAGTTTTTCTTCAGGAACAGTATCATTTTCACATTTTTCGTTGCAGCTCGTTGTAGGGTGAACTTTTTTCATGTGTCTTTGTATAATTGCCACAGCAGCGGCCCACTTTACCACACAAATGTCACATGGCATTGTCTTGTTGAAAAAAAGGGCTCACACCACGCTTCACTTCCAGTTCGTCTCTGTCATATCTAAAGTCCGATAAGGCTAAGTGAATACATTTGGCCCTCTTCTGCCCAGCAGGCGGGATGCTGCAGCAATCCAGGTAGGGAGAGGTGATAAAAGTGTGCCAGTCAGTCATACAACAAGCATACACTGAGTGGCTGAGGGGGCTGTGTGAGAGAGAAGGACTGCACTATCTACAAATAAAAGCGGTGTTTTGAGTAAATTGGTGGAGGAGTGAAGTTTCGAGCCGAGGTCAATAGTTTCGATCCGATCCAAGTACCGTACTTGCTCAGAATCGATATATGGATCAGTCCGCCCACCTCTACTATGTAGCTCATAACTGTCCACAGTGGAGCATGTAAGTGACAACGGCTGCTTGTCTGCATGTGGTTTGTTACCAACTACTGCACAAATTCCCACTCACATTCATTTGAAAATAAGACAGATTATGACTTGAGAACTGAGAAAATTACAGTTTTGAAAACAAACCACTTGAAAAGCTTTTATTTCACTTGAGGAATTTCATTTTATTCTGCGACACAGCCACTAGGAGGCGTATTTGGCTGATATCTTGCTTTCTTGAGCCAAGGTGTAATTTATTTTCATTTTTTTTTTCATCTCTGGGCACAACATCCGTCCAAAATGTTTAGATATTAATGTATTGCACCATTTTCAAGTTTTTTTTAATTTTTTTTTTAGAGATTAAATTATGTTGAATAAGTTGGCAGTATAAAGTGTTTCCGATTGTGGGCGATCACTGTACTTAATTCATTTTGGGAAATAAATCTTCTGTAATTTTGTTTTTATTGTATATTTAATTTAATTTTTTTTAAATTCAATATGTCTAGCTTGTTTTTGTAGAAAAGTAACAAAAATAATACTTTCTTTGTTTTTTTTTAAAGAAAATATTAATAATCAAAGTCAGCAAAACTATGCGCAATATTTTTCCTTTATATTATTTGTTTTATTATTTTTTGCTGTGAAATTTTGTGTCCCGTTTCATCTGGAGGGACGAAAGCATGACCAACTTGGGTGCCGGGGTGCTTAACTTGTTTGGGGTTTTGTTTTATGATTTTTTTGCTGTGAAATCTTTAACTGCTTCATTAAACATAAAAAGTTACTGAAGGTTGGATGTGTCGTTTGAGGTGTCCTTTAAAGGTTGAGAGTAAAAAAAATTCTCTATTAAGTATGTGTTAACAATGCCCAACTAAGTTCAATGAGCTTTTATATTTTTTTCCACCACGCCTATCTGCTTTTATCTTACTTTTAGAAACACTGTTCCGGGATTCACTACACATTAGGTGGAAGGAAAGTGGGGACAGGGGCAGTTGGAGAGTGACCTAATGCTCATCATCACATTTCTTTGGTTAGCGTAGCATGAAAATGGTAAATTAAAGGCCTGTTTCCGGTACAGTCCAAATGCAAAAAAGATGAAAAAAATACAGTTTATTTGAAAGTGTATAAGAAAGCAGGTACATGACGAATGAACTGACTGAGGCTGTGATCATAACTTTAAGCGAGAAAATGGAGGCAGAGAGTTACAGAGTTTCAATTTCCAGATACCAAAGTTGAATACATCTCCCTGTACAAACTCGTGTGCATTAAGTTAGTATATAAAAAGAAAATAAGTAATAGCCTGCTGCCACCTACTGATATGGTGAATGTTGCAGTTAATTTGACGATATAAGAAAGCAAAGTTACTGAATAAAAGCGTGCTTCTCTGCAAAGACAAAATTGGGCAATTTTCTGCGGCACACAAGAGAACAAATCACGGCACTCTAGAGTGCCCAGGCACACTGGTTGAGTAACACTAGTTTAGCGTGAAATATTAATCATTAATGTCAACAGGCTTTTTCGGCTCAATATTCTATTTATAAAGGTTGAAAACAAAAGCTAAATTCTGAATTTGGTTTGGAAGAAAATTACAAGAGAAATGTTTAACTGGCGCCACGTTGTGTTTGTGAGGGTCTGGGTTTTCATGAGCTTCTCATTTACAAGCAGAGAGAGAATGGCTCATATACAGACTCCCACTTAAGTTTTTTTCCCACATCACCAGGCAAAGTGAGGGGAAAGGGGTTATCGTGACCAGAGAATTGCTGCATAAATATGTGAGCGACCCAGTTAGATTTTTTTTTGTTTGACCATGAACTTTCTGTACTTTCCAGACTGTACAGCGCACCTAAAAACCCTAAATTGGCCATAAGTTTAAACGTGCGCCTTATATACTGCAAAATATGGTGGGTTAGATTGTAAATGCATGTAGCATTTTCCGGGTGTTACCTTACAAGGTTTTACGGTATATCACTGTATTTGTGCAACCACGCAGCAAAGTATTGCATGCAATGCGAATTGAACCCAAGGCGCTAGGCTCTGAACAGTGACGCTCTGGGGAAATTATATCTGAAAGATATGAGGGAGTGTGTCCATGCATGATTTTGTATACTACCAACAGAACCTTAAAATCACATCTTAATCCAACAGGGAGCCAACGCAGGTTAGCTAAAATCAGGGTAATTTGATCAAATGTCCTTGTCTTAGTTAAGAGCCTCGCTTCAGCATTTTGTACCAGCTGCAGGGCCTTGATTTTGGACTTTGGGCGACCGGAGAGTAGAACATTACAGTAATCGAGACGAGAAGTAACAAACGCATGAATTATAATCCCCGCGTCAGATGGGGACAGCATAGATCAAATTTTAGCAATGTTTCTAAGATGGCTGTATGGTAAAATATTTAACATGTGTTTTGAAGGACAGATAGGGGTCAAATGTGACGCCTACATTTTTGACTGAGTCTCTCTGGGTGACATTACATTTGCCAATATTCAGAGCAGTTTTGTGAACAAATCACAGCATTTAGATGGACCAATAACTTAAATTTCGGTCTTTTCAGAGTTGAGGCGCAAGAAGTTGACTGACATCCATCTTTTATATCAGTGAGGCAGGCCTCCAAATTTCCACAGTTTAGTGGGGCAGATTCCTCCATCAGAAGTTATAGTAGAGTGTCATCTGTGTAGCAATTGAAACTAATATTATACTTGTGAATAATATCACCTAATAGAAGCATGTACATGTTTGAATGTTTGGAACACCACAGGTAACACTAAATGGCTCAGATGTCATTTCACAATTTACACAGGACCATACTTGGTTTTCTTAGAATAATTCTCGAAACTGTTGTCTGACCTAGTAACCTATGCAGACAAAATAATAATTTTGAGGGACTTTAACATTCACATTTCAAATAAATATTTTGTTCTTTACACAACCACTAGCATGATGTGAAATTTTTGTTGTAATATATGAAATAACTGCATGTTTGCTAATTTCTATGGTAAATGCTGATATGGCATATCTTTAACTATGACTGCTCATGAATTGCGTTGAACTCATATATCTGGACAGAGCGGTCCATGTTTCCTTTGTGACATTTCTAAGCATGTTCCATAAAACCCTCACAGCTCAACTTTCCATATACAAGCAGGTAACAGGATTCTGCTTCATTAGCGTGTCCTGGTTAGGGGGTCTGCTTCCACTAATGATCCCTCAGTGCTTCTACCAATAAAAGCAAGGTGTTGCTTTAAGGAAAATCAAAAACAGAATGATGATGTATGCGTTCTACGTTTTCTTTTATCATGGGTCAAGCTGAGCTAAGACTTCTTTGGGACAGGGTTGGGCCCAGACACTCGGCTTCTCCATAATGAGAGGAGACCCTGGAGAAAACAAACTCAAGTATGGGAACACATTAGCTGTTCAAATGTCTCACTGCATATATGGTCAGAGCTGTATGCGTTATCAAATTATATCCTTCTCATTTGTTTTATCAACACATACATCAATAGTTTAATCATGTCAATCATTCAGTTGTAAATAACACATCTAGTGATTATACATATATTTTAATGCAGTTATTTACTGATATTACAATATTTTTTCTTAATTATTTTAGTGTTTCTGAATGCCAATATGTTACACTTTGGAATTACCTTACGATTGTTTCATGATCTGAGTTTTTTCAACAGACTAAAATGTTTGAGTGAGGGCTTGCCAAAGACAGGTGATTCCATACCTTTTGCTAGGGGTTGTATATTTGTATTTCGTATATAAATATAAGTTTTCTGAAAAAACACCGTGGAGCATTTCTGTTGAGGTGTTATATAGTGACTCCTCATAGTAAAAAAATGACATTCATTAAAAAAAGTATTGACTTGAATAATAAGCAAAAATAAATGTTGTACATCTACCATATTTACCGTAGTATAAGTCGCAGTTTTTTGGGGGGAAATCTAATAGAACAGTAAGGCACATAGAATTTGCTTCTTCTTTGGTTAGCGTAGCATAAAAATGGTAAATTAAAAAAAAAAAAAAAAAAAAAATCACTTCTGAGCAAGTTGAAACTATTTAATTGTATGAATTACAAGACCTTTTCTTACCAGTCGGGACATAAACGTTCAGAAGACATGGCTCGTTAGCTAGTATTGCTAATGCTATCCTCAGTGTCTCCAAATAGCGCCTCTTGAGCATTACGACAAGGTGAGCCACCTCATCTGACAGCTTCACAATATTAATGACTAGTCATTGCCAATGGTGTTTAATAGTATTGTCGTTTTTGTTGTTGTCGTCTACTATTTACTGGCCTCGTCCAATAGTTACAATCTTCAATCATTGTGCTGTCACTTAGTAAGGCCACGTTTACTAAATGGGTCAATAATCCACTCATAGGTTGAGAAATTTGCATTGTTTTGACATAATATAACATGTCTCACCAAGATGGGGCTGACATAATTGTCAGTCATCTTGCTGCTACTGGTGCCCAGAAAAACATTTTTTGAAGAAAATCTTGCGGTTTGTTCGCTTTGAGTCTCTGTAATTTGTATTCTTAATTGTGATTTGTTGCACTAGTTTCCGGTTGCATGACACATTGCAGCGACATCTAGTGGTAAAATAATAAACACTGACCCTTTAATATTTTTTAACGCAATGCAAAATTCTTCACCTCAGTAACTTTGTCTTCGATATAATAAATTCAATACGTCATTTATTCTCCACTGTATCTGCGTTTGACCTAACTTTACCGGTCTTTTTCTGTGGTGAGAAATAGCGGGTGGCAACAGAACATTATCAACTATTGTTAAGCAGTGTAAATGTTAATGTAAATTAAGAAGTTTTTTTTTTTCATTCCTTAGTATTATTTTGCCAAGGCAAAGACCCGCGGCTCACTGAAAACAGCTCCGCGACCCACTTTAGGGCCTGCAACCCAGAAGTTGAGAAACACTGCGCTAATGAGTAGAGTGTTGTTGGAGGGTGATTTGGCCAATTTTGTGTTGTGGTTTTCATTTTTAATGATGTGATGAGGCAAGGGATTTAAGGAGGGGCAAGAGGTGGTTACTTAAAAGAAAAGACCCTGCCTATCTATTCAATTCAGGAGGTAGAGGGAGTCAGGTAAAAGGGGACACTGAGACAGAGACCATTTCAGCACTAGTGAAGGTAAACCTTTGAGTCGAAAGTCGTACGAAAATCTAAGTCTGTGTCTGATTTGGATGCTTTCTATTCGACAGACAGGAAGCGCCTCAACGCAAGAATGGCGGCACCTTCCCTCATCCATGCCGGAGTCCTCATTGCCATAATTTTCTTACCAGGTGATGCAGTTTTTTTTTGCCTTTGTTTGCTTGCTAAGTCCATGTAAGATAACTCTTTCATTTTAGTAGACTTAAGGATCTCAAGGTTTGTATCTTAAAAAACACTTCTAAAACATGACACTGCAGCTACAGCAAATCCAAATGTTTCACAGGTGATAAAAAGTGCTTCAAAAATCTTATTAAAGATTCAGTTCATATGTATTTTACAAGAACTATAAATTAAATGAACACTCAGAATATTTAAAAGTAAGCTGTGCTCAACTGTTGTGTTGTATTGGATTTAAAAAAAAAGTCAGAGCCAAACCTGTACATAATATGAATAAATAGTATCCCCATGTGACAGAAATACATCATTCTCATTGTTGTTGGATATTTGATCTCTTTTCGGAAATTAAATAAGGAGATCCATCCTTAAAATCCCAACAATTATTTTATTTGGAATAAAGTGTACAATAGTTTTGGTATTGTTAAGAATTGTTGTCTTCCAGTATTTCTTAACTTAAAAAAAGTTAACCTTACAAAAAACTACACTTCAAATAAGCAAGGTTTTCTGTCAATTGTCTTAGATCACTTGCAGTACCCACTGTTACACAGAGAATGATCCTGTCACCATTATTTTGTTTAACTCACTTTAGGAATCATGGCTGACTTTGTCAGATTTTTCCTGGTGTAAAGAAACAAAAGAAAAATATGCCATATGTCATTTTATGTTCACCAGTTTATTTTTTAGCATAGTAATGATTTGCTTTTTTAACTTCTTAACGGCCAGTTTTTAGAAACTCAAGTCTCACTTAGTTATAAATCATAGTGTTCAAAAAAAGATAATGTATTTTAAATTGGAATTTATATTTAAAGCACATAATTATAATATATCATAGATGACAATTTATTTGTACCTAAGCAAGGGATTTCAAATATTCAAAAAAGTTGTTTGAATAAATTATTGTATTCCATGTTGATTTTATAAGGGACATCCTGTAATGTCGATTCATTATAATTTCTGAGACATTATACCAAATCAACCTGAACGCTTAAATTTGATAGACAACATAAAACAAATAACAATTTCATAGTCTCACTTTATTTCTATTTAAACTTCCCAAAATAATTTCCATTGGTTCAATAAATGACTGCCCCTACCTCCTGGTGTATCAGACGTGTTTTACCATAGACTTAATGTTTATGATAAGAAATACTTGTAATCAATGTTCCCTCTAAGCTAGGCGCGTGCGCAATCGCGCACTGCCCGCACATTCTCAGCGCACATGGAAATCTAGCCAGCGCACAAGAAAATCTAGCCAGCTCACAAAAATGAGGGCTCAAAGTTGCTAATTAAGAAGCGAATTAAGTCAAAGTTACAGTGCATGAAGGTAAAAATACACGGGTTTCACTGACGCTGTGTTCTAAATGCGGTATTTTGAAGTCAAGGTCCAAGTAGAACGAAGTTGAGTAAAGTCAGTAGTTTTTCGAGAACCGGCTTCTTCGGCTCGGCTCACAAAAAGGAATCGGCTCTTTCGGGTCCTAAACGGCTCTTCAGGTTGTTTTTGCTTCTTTCATCCCAACATGACCAAATATTATGTAAAATTAGGCACAAAATGACTTAAAGGAAGGAGGGAATAGAACAAAAAAGAAAAAAATACCAAAATGAAAAAGTAGTGAAAAACTCAGAAAAAAAGAAACAAAAGGAAGAAATAAAAAAAGGAAACATTTAGAAAAAAGCCAGGAAAAAAAGAAAAGAAACAAAGGAAGAAAGTAAATAGAGAACAAAAAGAGAAAAGTAACAGCTAGGAAAAAATAAACACAATGAGATTTTTTTAAAGGAATTTAATAAAAAGTAGAAAAAAACAGGGAAAAGGAAGAAAAAGTTTGGGTTTGCTTTCAAATAAATTCCAATTATATCAAGTGAATCTTGTTGCCAACATTGTACTTCCACAAAAAAATGTGATTAGGTATAATTCTGTATCTTGCAACCGACTAAATAGCCCCCAAAAATGTTAGTATTATGCGACAAAATATATCAGGAAAAAAAAGAAATGGTTATCTTGTGAAAGAATTGTATAAACAAACGACGTTTGTAGGCCGTACAACCTTTGCAATAGTACATGAGTCAATTCATTCAAAAGAGAAAAATAATTTTGCATTCCCGGAAACTCAGCAAAATGTAACTTGATGTCAAGTTTTGGACATGTTTGATAATGATTTAGTTGCCACACTTGGGATTGCTGTTGCTTACTGTTGTTTCAAGCATTGCTCACCGACTTTGTGTGAACGCTCAGACCCGTGGAAAATTAGAGGGAACATTGCTTGTAATATTACAATTTTTGTTCAAATAAAATGACATATTGGAGCCTTGTATTGCTTAAGATTAATAAAAATAAAAACGTTTTACTTAGATTATATACAATAAATGAAATCTATTTCATAGATGTCATATGTACCTCCTAAGAGCAAGGACATAGGTTTGTTGATAGCATTGGGGACATTTTTTAGTGATCACACAATTTTGGTGGGAACAAAACGATGATTGCTCAATAATGGTGGGGAAACGTCTCCTCTGTCCATGTTCTAACTACGTCCTTGCTCGAAAGAATGTGTCAGCTAAGTGCACTGAAGTAACTCTTTCCTAAGAGTAGTTTGGGATTCAGCCTGACCTTGCAAAATTAGAGCCACATTTTACAAAATACAACATGGCACCTACGCCACCGAAACAGTGCCTCGGCTTTTAAAAGCTCATGAAAAGTCCGATCCAGACTGCTAGCTAGTGTCCCAATCAGCTGAGTAGACAGTTTAGACCTTTATGGGTGCTTAACTTCAGAAGGAAACCCCTGGTGGATATTCCTCACGGGAATGCGGACGTACATCCGCGTACAGTTTTTCATTTTTCATTTACAGCGCTGCGGTAATTAGCATGTTTGGGGGCCTCGCTTTGATGTTTTACAAGTAGATTTGGCCCCCGGTTGTGGAATAAATACACAGATGCTAGTTAAAAGTGAGGGCGGGTAATGCCAGGGCGTCGCGGTCTAGGCACCTGCCGCGTTCCGCCCCCCCGGGTCCCATTTGGGCAGCTCAGCTCTTTTTTTTTATACGTGAAGCTAAAATGCAACATCTGGTCCTTGTCAGTGAAGTTGCCTGTTAGTAGTTAATGTGACTCCTGTGTGTGTTAAACAGAATTCCTTGGGGCCGTCCCATTGGACCAGCGCGAGGAAGAAGGTGAGGATGTTTCCATGGAGATTCTTTAGGGCCAACTCATTAATTTTGGTGAAGGGAGGGGATGAAATGTTGAACATTAAAGCAGAAATAAACTGAAGGAGGATGAACTTTGTTCTCCACTGCGTGTTATAATCAATATCCAAGTTGTAAGACTAGCCGGATATAACGAAGCAGTTCTTGAGGATTTTATTAGAATAAAACATTAGAATAAAAAAAATATATATATTCGGGGCCTGTGAGTAGAGGTAAATTTGGACTTGAATTGCTGTTAGCTTGCTAATACTGCATCTTTTATTGATTGGCCCCGAGGGAGTTTGGCGAATACGAATCTCTGGTCGTGGTCTCACTATCGCCCCCTGACATGAGGCACTCAGTTATCCTATCACCCCTCATGCAAGTAAATGTGAAAATTCAGCAGTTTTGAAAAAAATACCAAATTGTAAAGTTAAATGAAAAAAAAAAACATTAACACTGAATAATTATAACTCATACATATTTTTAATTGTATATATCCATGATGACAAGTGAGGCACAGCGACTACACATCACTGCAAATTGGACAATCCCTACTTCCTAACAAGTTCTCAAAATATACCATTTTTATTTTTAGACAAGCAGAGGTCAAAATATCTTATGTTATGTGTTGTTGTGTCTTCAGTTGCCGCTGCGTCTGATGACCTGAAAGCTGTGGTGATGGCCAACCTAAGGAAACTTGTACGCCACAGGAGGAACGCGCCCGCCATGGCGGTGCCCCAGTTCAAGCGGGTCCCCGACTTCTGGGGGTGGTACAAGCACTTCATGGACAGCCACAACCAGGAGGGGGTGAGCCATGCCAAATGGGTTAATTAGTTCCTTATCTCATTATGAATTTATTCTAGGGATAACAAAATTATTTAATTGATTTTTAAAATTGTAATCGTTCATTTGAAATGTACCACTTTAGATTTTTAGAAATACCTGTTTGTTGTATAAAATGAATTATACAGACAAGTTAAATTTTCTGTATATGCTGCGGTCGGCTAAAAAAATGGTCTGTGGCCATAGTCCTCCATTACAGATTTAAAGAAATTCAAGATGATTTTAGGCCCATGATTTTGGAATAAAAAACAGATATGACCATGCTCCTATTTTTTTTTTATTTCTATCGCAACTAGGGGTCAGTTAAAAATATTGATAAACTGATATTTACCATTATTACTAAAAAGCTATCGCATCAAAATTGCACTAATGCAAAATCGCTTCAAGTAGTTTTCCCTGCGCCAGCTATTCCGACGCTATGGTAACCATTGAACAGCACCTTTCTAGGAGGTAGCATCAAGAGGAATCCGCGAGCCACTTTCGTTGTTGCTAATGCCAAATAGGATATCGTACAAGATACACACAAGCTATTGCAAATCCACCAGGGCAGCAATATTTTGGACTTGCATGGTTACTAATAGCAACGTATTGGATCTGGCGACCTGCTCGAAAGCCGCTGAACAGGCGCACTGTAAACTGTGCCAATGTGCACGCAAAAACCTGGTTCACCCTACCACGTTTGATGCAGAAAAGCAAATAAAACGGGAATAATGGGTAGGAAATGTATCAAACACAAAAATCACTGTGTTTATTTGTTTATAATGCAGACTCGTGTATAACGCGCATGCTGATCTTTTTTTTTTTTAAATCAAAAATTTGTGTAAAATCTTTTTTCACCTTTTCTTAGCTCAAACTAAGCTTTGTATGTTTTGGGTTTGTGCGACCACGGTTAAAATCATTCATTGATAACAATAAACACAATATCAACATACAGTAAAGTTTACGATGTATTTTTTTTGAATATCCAATTCATTTAGACCCAATAGTTCCCTCTTTGTGCTTTTTTGCCTTTATTTATATCTTTAGGGACAACCTTTTTTTTCCATTCTCTGACATTCGTCTCTGGTACTGTGATAATGCAATAAAAATCTAAAGCCTTATCATATGCCATCTCTATCACAAAAGTGCATTGAATTATTTGTATTATTAGTATTTTGACATAAATGAGTAATGGTGTTCACACAGGACATTTTTCAACGTTATAGGTTGAAGATTTAGACCGTCTGTACGTGGCGTATCTTCAGAATAAGCACAGGACAGAAGAGGGCCCTTCTTTCAACCACTACCTAAAGCACCTGAGCGAAATCTACAAAGCCTGTGCGGAGTCAGACGACCCTGAATGCATCGCTGAGTCGACCAGCAAACCCAAGGCGGCCGTTGTAATGCCCGCTCCCATTAAGTCCGCTCCTGTCCGGATGTGCAACCCTTACGTCGACCCCTACTGCCTTTTCCCCCTGACTTCCAAGGTCGCTGCCGCCCGCCCTGAGCCTGAGCCGGCCCCAGCCAAGGCGCCCGCCCACATCCCTAGTCCATTGTTGCCAATGCCACAGAAAGGCCCTACAGGCTTCTACCACTACGCCCCGATACTAGAGCCATTCCTGAACCACGAGCAAAAAGCAGAGCTGCTTCGTATCTGCAACACTGAAGACGTCGAGTGTCTTCAGTACCACCTGAGAGCAGCGTACGGCTATCGACCTGCCCCTGGTCCCCCTCCGTCTTATGCCGCCCTTAAGTGTGACCCCAAGGACCCGTATTGCAAGCCAATGATGGTTCAGAAGGCTCCCACTGGGTTTTACCAACTGCTCTCCAGTAGCTGCGACCCGGCAGTGGATCCGCTTTGCGCGGACAACGCTGCTGCCCCCACCGGCCTAGGGGCTGGTGCAACACCTCAGGAGCAGCACTGCAATCCATTGTTTGACCCTGGCTGCAACCCGTTGACCGCCACCAAGCTGGCTAGCCTTACCAAGCCTGTGGTGGAGTATGCCACGAAAGGCCAGCCCGCCAACGTGGCTGCGCCCCTGACCTGCGACCCCCGCTACGATCCCTACTGCATATTGGCAGCCGCGGTTGCCCTGCGCAAGCCCCAACCACAACTGCCAGAGCAACAGGTGTGAATATGATTACCATATTTTCCAGATTATAAGGCGCACCTAAAAAACGCAAATTGGCCAGAAATTTAAAAGTGCACCTTGTAAGCAGGTGCATTGGAGGATACCTTTGGAAATGCATGCAGTGTTAATAGGTGTATATTACTACACAAGGTTTTACAGAATATTTGCATATTTCATCAATCATTCATCAATCGTAGATCAAAGGTGGCCCAATACATTGTATGCAACAGGATTCAAACCTGGGTCATGGCGGCAAGGGTGCCGGAACTTTTTCACCGGACCTCCAGTGGTACAGATGACACCAAAAAGGCATTAGAGCATATCTCACTGTTTTTACTCACGATGCCAAAAACACTGATTTGCATAGTGCATTCTAATCGGTTAAACTGTCTCTTCACTTCTACACCTATGCGTTAACAACCGAAAACAGCATTTCTTTCAACAAAATACAATACCATATATTTTACGCACACATACATAATAAACCTTTTCATATGTCATTGGTGCCCCTAGTTGTCTATTATTAAAGTATCGGAGTCCTCACCCTTATGATCCGAGTGAGATTACCGTTGCAAACAATGTTTTGCTATTTTAATAAACTGATTAACAATTATATTGTGGCATGTACTGGAATAAACTGATTAGCATATAATAAACATATAGCATATAAGTAAACGCCTGCCAGTAACTCTTACTGCAATCTCAATTTCATGTGCCTTATAGATCCGGAGACCTTATGTAGGATCATGAAAAAATACTATTTTTACGGGGTGCGCCTTATAATCCGGTGCACGTTGTAGTGAGGCAAATTGGATAAAATGACATTTTTTGATACCCTTAATATGTAATTTAAAGTACATTGGTACCTTGGCTTTGGAGTAGGGATGGCCAGATGACAAATATACTCAAATTCATAGTAATTCATATTCATTCTCGTTCATTCTCATTTAAACATGATTTCCACCATGTTGCAATTTCTTCTTCTTTCTTGTGATCTCACAAGAAGAACTTGCTGCAGCACAAATAACTAATAGGCACACACTCATATGCATGCTAACGTTTGTTAAGACTTAGAGGTGATTAGATAGCATTTCATACCCACCAGTGATGTGCAGTCAGGGTAGGCCATGGGGGCTGTGCTTCACCTGTCGTGAAAATATAAAATTAGAAATATATTAAATGGTTTTATTTATTCAGTGTCAGTGTAAAAATTCTCTTCTTCACTGAATGTCATGATTTTTTGAGTTTCTTTTTCAAAATCGCTGAATTGTTACATTTTCTTTTGGATATCCATCCATCCACTTATCCTCAGTAGGATCGCGGGGGTGCTGGAGCCCATCTCAGCTGTCTTCGGGCAGTGGGCAGGGGACACCCTGAACTGGTTGCCAGCCAGTCGCAGGGCACACAGGGACAGACAATTCGCTCGCTCATTCACACCTAGGAACAATTTGGACCGGCCGATTAACCTGACATGCATGTTTTTGGAATGTGGGAAGAAACCGGAATGCCCGGAGGAAACCCACGCAAGCACGGGGAGAACATGTAAACTCCACACAGGAGTTTCGATCTCATGACCTCAGAATTGTGCCGCACTTTCGCCAACCACTGTTCCACCGTACCGCCCATTCTTTTGGATATCTCATCTCATCTCATCTCATCAGCCGTACCGCTTATCCTCATTAGGGTCGCGGGGTCTTTTGGATATAATAAATACAATTAGTATGTAACGTGTCATTGTGCTGAGCGCCTGCAGATGTAGACTGAGGCACGCAATTTTCTTGCCTCATGGCAGAGGGCGATATTGGGAACAAGCATTCTGATTTTCCGCACACCTCAGCCCCAAACAGTAGAATTAGTAATAGTATTAGCAAGTTGACAGCAAGTCAAATCATCCAGTATTATTTTTTTTTCAGTGCGAAGACTTTTATTTATAATAGAGGATTACTTATCAATCACATTTAAAAAAAAAATTCCAAACACTAAGATTTTATTTATCATTTAAGGTAAGACAAATAAACGGTTTTCCTATGCTACAGTTTATATATAAATTGCTTTCTTGCTCTGACAAACAAATGAAGAATAAGCTCTAGGTTCATTTCTTGGTAAATTTGATTGTGCCTGAGCAGATACAAACCTCACTGCACCCGAACGTCTCTGATACCAACTTTAGTCGTTCACCTATTGGTATTGAATAGGAAAAATTTGCATCGTACCATCCCGGAGTTTGCAGTATTCCAATTACAAATCTCTTGCTCATTTATTTTTTTACTATGTTGTCTAGTTAAAAGCAGGCTTTTGCTAAAACACATCTCCAAATCAAATTAATGGGTCAATTAAGGTTCTGAAATGTGCTTACATGTGGGAAATGAGAGCCACAGTCGCAACTTCACTTTCATTTTGCCTTCTGTTTGCTGAATGTAGCTAATGATCAAGACAAAAATACAAAACGTGAACGCTGTGAAAGACTATTATTGGCTACAACACGCACCTAACCTGTAGTCTGTGATTTTATTTGCTAGGGCACCAAAACTTCCTCTTGGGGGAGTGATGGCAATTAAAAACAGATTTCAAATCATTTCAGTATTGATAATAGGTTTGGTATACAGGGAGCCTGAATTGCAAGCTTAGGAGTACAACAAATTAAACTCATAAGTCAAGATTCCACTGTACAGCGAGTACACGGCAAAAACTCACAACCGCTAACTTTCCCCATTGCACATTGAAACCATTTTCAAAGTTCTTTTAACCCTCGTGCTATAAACAGATTTGAAGTCATGAAAAAAAAATTTGACTATTGTATTTAACGCACACAAAATATATTTAAGCATAAAATGTGTTGGAACTACTGTAGGATTGGAGTATCTAATTGTTATCAGATGTGTTTCTTTAAAATTAGGAGATTAGTCAGGCAATGGTGGTGTGTGGATGACTGGGCGTGAGCTGTGGTTGACAGCTGCTCTTTAATGACTGCTCCTATTATGTTTGTGTTCTACTCTCCCCCCTTACGATTAATAAATGAGAAACAATTGTGACTGGCTTTCTTCGACCACATTTGATTGCATTTCAGTAAATCTACTACTGAAAACAAAATGAAATCAAATTATATATATTAAATATAATTTCTACAAGTCTGGAAGCAAGTACGTGGGATTTTGTCCGTTTTGTTTGGGTGAATATTTTTTCAACGGTAGGGATTTTAGTGTTAAATCCAAAATGAATTGAAAATAATATTTACCAACAATCACCAAAAACACATGTTCTGTTTCTGATTGCTGTTGTTTTAACAAATATAGAGCCACTAACTATTACAGCTCCAATATCATGTAATTCTGCATCAGTTCAAATAATTTGGGGCAGGGGTCCGGAACCTTTTGGACTCAAAGAGAGTGATGTTTGATGATTTCATAAAATAGTCGAATTAATATTAATGCCAGAGCCTTCTTCTATATAAAAAAAATATCCCACTTAAAATGTTTCTCCTCCTCCTTCTTATTCAAGCAGATCGTTGAGGTTCATTTTTGCAGTCAACATTCGTCTTCAAAGCCTTCAAGCGTACCGTTGATCATTAGTTTTTTTTTTAAAACTTGCACAAGCTACTGTTTTAGGTTTACAGATCCCTTAACCACCTAGGTGGTTGGGGCACCACTTCCTGTGGTGTGTCTTGGGCAAGTACAGCCTGGTTGCGTCCATCCCTTATCAGGCTATTCTTTTGGGTAGAGGTTCGTTTCCCAATACAAGTTGCAGGAGCATCCTCCTGATCTACGATACAACACCTTCATCATATGGCTGTAGTTATTTTTCGGTGTAAAGTGTCATCCCACTCTTCAGAGACGAGCCGGACCTCTGTATTGACTGGCAGCTTCGTGTGACAATACTGATGCCAGATCCCAAATCAATTAAGCGAAACAATTTTGTTCCAAAATTTGAGTATCAAATGATACAATACACATTGCATCACTTGTGGCTTTCATATTTTTGTTGAAAACAAACTTTGTAGCTACTACGTTACATCCTTAGCTCTTGGGACATATCATAGGCTTTTTGTTTGAATTATTATTTGTTTTAATAAATACATAAATATCTCTATAAATTCAAAAATGAAATGGTTCCAATACTGCATATGACGACTGATGCACCCCATTGGCATAAAATCTTCAAATATTTCTTCTTACTATCCTCCAATTAGAGAATCTGTACTGCGCTACTGACACTAGTGATAGGAACACAGTGTTGCCCAAATGCGTTAAGATAGTAAATTTTATCTCCAAGCCAGGCTCACAAGCTATACGTTCCCAACCCCTTATTTAGGAGCAAAAACACCAGAAATTTGGAAAATATATTGACTAAAATGAAACAAAAACACATTCTCTCTTGGTTGCTGTAATAGTTAACCTGAAAAGGTCAAACTTTGATCAAATCTTGGATTTTGTACATCTTGGAGACATTTGATGTGAATATCGAACGTTACATGTCTAGCCAACTTTTACATGCTCACCAATCCATCAATCAATCAATCAGGTCCGCTACAAGCTGGGCATCCGTGGCAAAACCAAGGAAGGCCACGATTGCTACGTGCACTACGACAAAGACTGCACTCCGGTCGACCACAAGCAAAAGGCTAATACTCAAACCGAGTCCCGTTGCCACCCCTTCGACCCCACCTGCTCCAAGTTTACTGCCCCCGCCGCCGTACGAGCCCGAGGACCCGGTACAGGCGGCGTCGTCCTGCCGGACCCAGACTGCGACCCTGAGGTTGACTACAACTGTCGCCTACGTCTTGCTGACTCAGAGGACGAGAAGAAAGCAACGGAAATGACCAAGAAGACCACAAAATCTAGCGTTCCTTATTACGGGGGCTTCCTCAGGGCCCTCAAGTTGTCTTAAAAACAAAGTGAGAATATATCCTGGAGTAAACTACAGAAATTGGAGCTTTTAAAAATCAGTCAAATGGCGTGAAAGTTGCGTGTAAGGAGAAAAGAATCATACGAATGTGTGTGCGATGGACATTTCTTTTGTCAAAATAGCCAAAGTGTATTTAATTCTGATTTCAAACTAAGTACATTTCTTTTATTTACTTTCAAAAACCAAAGCTGAATGGGCGTTCACCACAACTTATTTTCTCTTTGAATCTTTTAATTGATCAAACTTTTACTAACTGTAGATGTCGCAGCTGAAAAGGTTTAGTTTGTAAAGGTCATTCATTTGTTGAAAATAAATGGAAATGGTTGGCGGTTGGCGGTTATTTTGTCAAATTCGCTTGGTGGATATGAAGCAATACTCTAAATATACTTGGGTCGTATATATATATATATATATATATATATATATATATATATATATATATATATATATATATATATATATATATATATATATATATATATATATATATATACATGAGAGTAAGGTTCCTGAGAAACCAATCCACTTTTCCAGATGATCAAGTAATATGTTTTAGTCCACAGTATCAACAGCATCACTGAGATCCAGCGGCAGAAGCATTGGTTACCGGTACTTAAGCCAGGGCTCTCTCGGTAGAGCAATCTGCCCTGAATCCTGACTGGACAGATTCAAAGAGATTATTTACAGACATAAAGTATTTCAGTTGCTGTGCAACAACAAGTAATTTTGCAAATAAATTTAAATTTGACAAAGGCCTAAAATCGCATAGGCCTTACCACATTAAAAATTAAACAGCATGTCACACTTAACAAGATAATTAACAGAGAGGGCATTTGAAGCTACTATGCCTCGGGTCAGAACAAGGTCCAGAGTATTCCCATTTTTATGGGTGGGCACATCAGCTATTTGATTAAAACCAAATACATCAATCAGAGTCTTAAAAGCAACCGTTAGTAGATTAGATGGGGAATTTATATTGAAATCTACAATAATTATAACTTTATCTGCATGAGTTACTAAGTCAGTTAACTGTTCCGAAAATTCATCGAAGAATTTGAATATGGTCAAGGTGGGTGATACACATAAATACTACATAAATTGGTGGTGACATAGAGGAACTCATAACAAGTGCTTCAAACGTTTTAAAGACAGTAGAGGTACCTGGGGTGAATTTCAGTGTACTTTCCAAAATAGGAGCAGCAATGCCACCTTTTTTTGCCAGGCTGTGCCAAATCAAGCAAAGTGTAAAAGTAACAAATTTAATGTGTAGAAGTGTACATTTCCAAGACATTGATTATTCTTTCTTAAATAATACCTTCATAATCATAACAATCGAAATAAATATTGGAACATTTCTAGATTATTTTGAGGCACATTTTGGAAATTCGTAGAAGAGTCAATCACAACCAAAAACATGTCGGCCTTTAGAACAACTTGTTCTGAATTATTGTTTGGGGCAAAGAAAAAAAGTATTAGGGGTTTATAAATAAATATGAGATTTCTAAAAAGAAACATTGTGATTACTGCAAATGTGATTGTTTTTAAGAGACATGCCAGAACAATGAGTTGCAAATTCGATGAATGGGAAACCCCTTTTTCACAGCAAATCCCCAAAGTATTAACAACTTTTGCCTTTCCGAGCCTTATTGATTAGTTTCAGCCATCTGCGGAGTGTAGCAGCTTTAGATGGAGCTCATTTAGATGGATGTCATCACCGGGATTAAGTTTTAGCCCAAATTGACTTTACCATGGATTACAGTACTTCCTTTACAATTTTGAGAAGGGTTCCTTGATGGTTTTTTGGTACTCTGTGACTGGATGTCAAATTAATTTAGCTCTATCTATCAAAGCAGAATTAGGGCAATTCTGGCCTCTTCTTGAAGGCCAACTTCAAAATTATAGTCAAACTTTGACTTTATGGTCCACCCTCATTAAATGGCAGTGGCAGCCCGTGCTTATCACACCTACGCCTTCAGTGAAGGCCTTCTTGGCCTTGATCGAACAAATATCCATCCAAAAACCATCAGTAATGGCATCACGTTTCGAGAAATCCTACACAGAAGCACTTGTGCGCACGACTGGGAGTCCATAATCGTGTACAACACAGGCTATTTTCCCAAGCATTTAATTATCAATAAAACTTATTTAGCCATTAAGTATAGTTAGAAACACTATACATAATATCAAAACATTTAAAATAGAGTATTAACAATTAATCATCCTCGACGTTTTACCTCCTCACGAGAGCTTGCTTCTCTTAAAAGGTTAGTCTTGAAAATGGTTTTGCAAGTATTTCTGCAAACAAATATTTTTAGTCATCTCCTTTAGCCATAGAGGGTTAAAATGTTTTACCATGAAACGTTTTTAACATTTTTGATTGAAAAAAAGTTATAATGGGGCTTGGTTGATCTGCATAGTGCTGTCTCATCTTACCTCAAAATAGGTTCTAATCACTAGACTTGTACATGTAACTTCATTTTTTTTCTTCTTCAAGTTAAACAGCAGTTGGCCGCCCCCTGTCACGTTCAATAGGAGGCCTTTTAGCTGGCCTTATTGTCGCCATCTCGGGACCTGGTTGACTGTTGCAACCATCCATTAGCTTCATGTGCTATTCACTTACAGTGCTCGGACACCAGCACTGTTGATTCATACAGGCTGACGACACAAGCTAGCTGAATTCTGTGATTGGGTAAAATCTGTGACATTTAACTTGTGGAAGGGTTGTACCTAAATAAGTAAAATATGAGAACCATCCTACATCAGGAGGTAGAGCGCTCGTCTTAGGATCAAGAGGTCGCAGGTTCGATTCCCGGCTCCTCCGTGTTGTATATGTCGAAGTGTCCTTGGGCAAGACACTGAATCCCTTATACCTCCAATAAGCAGGTAGGCGCCTTGCATGGCTGACTCCCTATTGGTGTGTGAGTGTGTGTGTGAATTGGTGAGTGTGAAGCACATTGTAAAGCGCTTTGGGAGGTCTTCATTGACTTGAAAAGCGCTATATAAATGCAAACCATTTACCATTTATATTTCCACTGAAAATGGAAAATGTCCAAAGCAACGAAAGCTAACGACATGGAATTGGTAAAATCAGTTACGGAAAGATGGAGAGAAATGATGAAATGAGAGAAACGAGGAGTAAAATAGAAGTATTACAAAAGATGGACAACAAAATGGAGAAAATTCTGAACGAAATGATAGAAACAAAAAAGAAGCAGGGTTATGTGCAAAAAAGAAATGACAGAAATTAAGAAGTATTTGATGGGACTTAAGAACAAAGTGGTGAAAATCATCGAGATAGTGATCAACAGGTGATTTCTTAACTCGGAAATTTAAACCTAACTGTAAATGAAGACCTTGTTGAGTTCTGTTATCAACTCCTATCAGGTGGGAAAGACCCCCATCTGTCTTTCTACGGGTTTCCAACCTATTGGAGGAGCCTGCTATTTTTTAGGCAAGGACCAAAACTAAATGGTTAAAAAATGTACTATCAATAAAGAAAACAGACTGCAAGACAGCACCTACATGTCAAATATTAGGCATGTTGGATCACAATTTTTTTGTTAAAATAAAACGTCAAATTAAAACACTGCTGATCAAGAGGGTTTAAGACCTGGTTAAACTGGTAAAGCAAACACTGTGTTGGATTCTCTGTTAATTTTTATTTTAAAAGGATTAGATTTATCCTATTTATTGTCCAAAATGTAGATGCAGACTTTTGGAATATTCAATGATCACAAATGATGAAATTGCAAAACAATACCAGATTAAAAGTACCAAGGAGGGGAAAAAATTACAGTGTGAGTTTTTTCTTATTTCTATTGGAATTTTTTGATGATTAGATATAATTGGTTGCCAGCAGGTGCCCTGTGACTGTCTTGGAACCAGTTCAGGGTGTCCCCTACCCACTGCCTGAAGACAGCTGTGATGGGCTCCAGCACCCCCTGCAACCCTAGTGTGGACATCATAATGGATGGATAGATGGATTTAATTGATAAAAAATGTATAACCAACAAATGAGTGTGATGATGAAATAACACTGATGTAAATGTATGATTAACAAATAAGTGATGAGACATTTTAAGATTTACATAGGAACTTTACTTATGCTTAACTGATCCAAGGACTTTCGCCTCCCAGTTTGTCAAATGAGATAGCTTATTTATAAACATGAACAGAAGCTGTACGGAAGTATGTAAAGAAAATTTAGGACAAGTATGAAAAAGCTTTTTTGTTTTTTATTTCTCCCTATGTGATACCATGTTGGTCCACGTCCAATCCCATTTCAATTATTTCAGGAGAAAAAAATATTTGTCTCAGAGAAAGAGGAAGAGAAGGATGAGGAAAGACTATGTTTAAATGGATTATCAAATTATTGCTATAAGAAAAGGATGAGGAAATAATAAGTTTGAATGGATCATCAAATGATTGTTATAATGATGTAAGATATGATAATTTATGGGCAGCACGGCGGCGCAGTGGTTAGCGCTTGTGCGGCACAGTTCATGTCTCAGGAACCTGTCGTGGGTTCAAATCCAGCTCCAGACTTCCTGTGCGGAGTTTGTATGTTCTCTCCGTGCTTGCGTGGGTTTCCTCCGGGCACTCCGGTTTCCTCCCACATTCCAAAAACATGCATTTCAGGTGAATTGGCCGGTCTAAATTGTCCCTAGGTGTGAATGAGCGAATGAGCTGTCTGTCCCTGTGTGCCCTGTGACTGGCTGGCAACCAGTTCAGGGTGTCCCCTGCCCACTGCCTGGAGATGGCTGGGATGGGCTCCAGCCCCCCCGCAACCCTAATGAGGATAAGCGGTATGGCTAATGAGATGAGATGAGATGATAATTTATGTGAATGATAGGAGAAGCATTTTTGGGAATGGGTCTTCTATAACCGTTAGGCTTCAACCTGCCCTTTTTTCTTTACAGGTAAATTGTTCATTTTGCGGTGTGTTGTTTTTTCAACATGACTGAAAAGAGAAAATAATTGGGAAATACAAACATGTATAAACTCGGGGAAAATATTATAGTAAATATTTTACACGGTTGTATTCACCACACTCACGGATGGAAGGGGGCCATGGTTGCGTATGATCATTGAATGTGATGGCTGCAAGAGGACATCTTTGGTGAGGGATGGGGTTATTGTTCTATCTTCGTTATTCACTATCCATTATCCGTTATCGGTCAGTTCATAATACGCTAGAAAGCCTAGGAGCCGGGACTCTTACTCTCAGCCAAAAGGCCAAGCTAAGGTCCTAGCCTTAAAGCCTTGCTGCGATCATTGCGAATGCACCGTTCCCGGAGGTTTTTTTTGGTTTGAACAAATTTATTGACACTAAAAACAGAAAACAATCATGACAATCTCAACAGCAATTAAGCACATTCACGATATTATATTCCAATATTACGTTTTAAACAGCAAACATAAAGTGAGGTTTGAACAAACCTTCTCGAAAATCTATCATATTCACAATTTCATTATATAACATCTTTGTTAGTGTCAATAGATCCGTCCAGGCCAAAGTCGATTGTTCTCGGTCTGAACAAATCCACTGACACCAACAGCAGCAAAACACAGCCATCAAGCATATTCACAATTTTTTTATATTTGACAATATGACGTGACGATATGACGTTTTAACATTTTTTCCTGACATTTCCAACATCAATTAAACAATTTCAGAGTTATTTTCTTTTAACAGTAGTTAACCAGCGTGTAAAAGGCAATACTATTGTGCAAGGGCATAGCTCTGCCATCCTACCCTCCCAAGCAGCATTCTTCCAGTCCTCTGTGTGGGTCCGAGGTACTGCAATACCGGGCCGATGCGTGGAGTGGACAGAGCAAGCTCTTATTACCCAGGCTTTGTGGTTGTCTGGTATCTTGTTTCGGACTGATTGTGTTGTTTTTGTGATAAGTACTTTTTAAAAGGATCATCACATCTTGAATCCCAAGATTTCCTTTGATATGTGGCATGACGTATTTTAGTGACTGGTGAGATCATACAGACACATATTTGCATCACAACGGTCAAATGGCCCTTCGGCGGGCTCATGGAACGTTAAGGGCTTTTGTGTCTGGCCAGCGGAGAAGGCCTTGTTGGCCCTGACGGCCCACCACCGTAAAAGATCAAACGTTTATTAGCGTCGCCATCAGTAAAAACACGTCCTTGCTTTTAATGGGGATCATTTGGGCCGATTATACAAACGGGACCTCATCAGAGCAGTGCTTGTGAATATATGTCGTAGACGTTTTCTTGCTTGCTGCCTTTTTGTCAGGGACCCTGACTCAGGGTTGCTACCCCTACTAAGTGACATTTAAGGAGCGAATTTTGGGGTACCTGAACACTTTACAATCATTTTACAAATAAAAGGAGGCATCCTACACACACACGCAGACACTCAGAAAGACGTATATCCACAGGATGGCGCTAAAGACACAGCCGATCTTTTTCAACCACCCCAAGGTTAATTAATTGTCAATACACATAATAATCACCATCATCATCTTCAATTAAACTTTAAACCTTGACAATTGTCGTGATCAAAACCATCACTCATTTAATGTTCTCAGTGTGCTCGTTTGAAACGATTTTTATTGAAAGATTTCAGCCTCCTCTGTGTAATTAAAATTTGATCGGAAGTGGTCTCGAAGGAGCGGAGATCAAACCGTGCGGGTAATGGTGGAAAGGAGGAGGGGAAGAAAATAAATGTTTGGGATCAATTTCACGCCTCGGTGAAGAAGAATTGCAACGGATTGGAAACATTATATTTCGAAAGTTAAAAACCCATTAAGGTTTGAAAACGGGTGCTCGGTAAGATCTATCATCGATAGATAGATAGATAGATAGATAGATAGATAGATAGATAGATAGATAGATAGATAGATAGAGAGAGAGAGAGAGAGAGAGAGAGAGAGAGAGAGAGAGAGAGAGAGAGAGAGAGAGAGAGAGAGAGATAGATAGATAGATAGATAGATAGATAGATAGATAGATAGATAGATAGATAGATAGATAGATAGATAGATAGATAGATAGATAGATAGATAGATAGATAGAGAGAGAGAGAGAGAGAGAGATAGGTAGATAGATAGATAGATAGATAGATAGACAGATAGATAGACAGATAGATAGATAGATACATAGATGGATGGATAGATAGATAGATAGATAGATAGATAGATAGATAGATAGATAGATAGATAGATAGATAGATAGATAGATAGATAGATAGATAGATAGATAGACAGATAGATAGATACATAGATGGATGGATAGATAGAGATAGATAGATAGATAGATAGAGAGAGAGAGATAGAGAGAGAGAGAGAGAGAGAGAGAGAAAGAGAGAGAGAGAGAGAGAGAGAGAGAGAGAGAGAGAGAGAGAGAGAGAGAGAGAGAGAGAGAGAGAGAGAGAGAGAGAGAGAGAGATTCTGTACAAATTTCAACACATTACCTATAATTTCTTTGATTGATGTTGACTATGTTTTGTGTACTTTTACCCAATGCTAAATCTATTGCACCTTGGTCACCCAGGAAGGGGGATTACCACTTGTAAGGCCCCTTTTTAAGGTTTCTTATTTTACTCGTGCTGAGATTTTGAGTTTTTCCTTGCCTGCATGTTGGCTTATGATCAGGGGATGGTGTAATTGTAACCTGTGTAATCCTTATGAACATTTTGTGATTAAGGGCTATACAAATAGATTTGACTTGACTTGCCAGGTTTTTTGGGGGAAGCCTCTAATAAGTTTTGCACATCTCGAAACAGAAATGTTTTCCCATTCTTCTTTACAAAACAGCCCATTAATCTTCCCATCTAATCTAACAATGTTCTCGGCCCCAGCTGAAGAAAAGCAACTCCAAAGCATGATATTGCCACCACCTGGGTCTACAGTGGGGATGGGGTTTTCGGGATGACGTGCAGTGCTACGCTTTGTGCCAAACATAATGCTTTGCACTCAGCCCAAAAAGTCACATCAGACCAGAGCACCTTGTTTCTCATGTAATTTATGTTTCACATGCCAAACAGGCCTTTTTATGGCATTCTTTTAGGAGGGGATTTCTTCTTGTCACTCTTCCATAATGGGCAGATTTATGCAGAGTACAACCAATTGTTGTCTCATGCACAGACTGTCCCATCTCAGCTGTGAATTCCTGCTGGTCATCCAATGTGATCATGGACCACCTGGTTGCTTTTCTGATTAGCTTAGAGGGACAGCCAGGTCTTGAAAGTTTTCAGTTGTTCTATGCTTTCTCCATTTTAGATAGATAGATATATAGATACTTTATTCATCCCCGTAGGGAAATTCACACTTCCAGTAGTATCCTTGTTTTGAAAATAAGACAATAATAAAGTAAAAGGAATATTATACATAAATAGAGTATTTAAATAGTGCTGCATAAAATATACACTGTAACAAAAATACGGTAATATGCAATGTGGGGGTGTGGTTTAATGTGGGCTTTTACTCCCCCGGGTGGAGTTAAAGAGCCTCATGGCATGAGGAAGAAATGATCTCCTCAGTCTGTCGGTGGAACAAGACTGTGACAGCAGTTTGTCGCTGAAGCTGCTCTTGGAGATTTTGCTGTGTAGTGGATGTGATGAATTGTCCATGATTGACCGCAGCTTTTCCTTTTTTTTTTTTTGCTTCTACAGTTCTCTGGGAGATGTCTAAATGTTGCAAAATCTTTCTGTGTCTGTTTCCTGCATTGAACTTTTCCACAACTTTAACCCGGACCTTCCAAAGTGTATTCTCTGGTCTTCAAAATGCTGTTATTTCTCAAGTGTCTTCCTTCAGAGATCTGTGTCCATTACGGAGTAGGTGAATTTAAACAGGGATTTATCGAAACACAAGTGCACTCTTTTTGTCATTGTTAGTCATTTAGAAGTCATCGGGAAACTTCTGGAGTCAGTCGGCAGAGCCGAGAGAACCCCTACTTTTTTCTTTTTTTTCGTTGTAAATATAATATAAAATGTTGATATCATTTCACGACTGTGTCTCACCTGTTGTTGATTATCAGAAATTATTTTCATTTTTTAGTTTGAAATTAGGAGCCTGAAATGTGCCAAATTGACAAAGTTATTGGGGCAAATACTTTTGCTAGTCACTGTATATGGTCAGGTTTGGGAAGGAACGGAAGACTTGAAACAGCGTTACACAATCAGGATGTAAAAAAACATTATAGTATTTCGTTACTGTCACGAGACGTAGCGGGGATGAAGAGGGACCGGACCGGAACGGAGGCAGGAGGCATGAAGGGAGAACTCAAATGCGTTGACGATCCTTAAGTTTTATTTAATAAAATAAAAGTCGCCCAATACTCCGGGGCAAAACAGAACAATACAGAGTTCCTCCGGCACGAACTCAACGGGACAAGGCATAACAGACTAAACAGGACAAGGCATAACAGACCGGGATTGTGAAGAATGAGTATTAATGAACCCGCAACCGCAGAGCCCACCATGCAGCCTTAAATACAGATCCACCATTAGTGGAACTGCTTTCAGCTGTTGCCCAGGGGGCGGGGCAGACTGGTCACCAAGGCGACCGTGACAGAGCCCCCCTCTTAAGGGACAGCTCCCGAGGTCCCAAAAAAGAAAAAAATTACAACCTCACGCCCCGGAATGGTTCGACGCTCACGATTGGGGCAACCCCGCTTCCTACTCCGAACACGCAGGAACGGGGAGAGGCAGGCGCCATCTGCGTCGGGCGGATCGGAATCGGCGCTCGGCAGGGGGGGTCCGGCGGGCAAGCTGGACAGGGGATAACAGACAGGCAAAATCAGGGCAGAATCAGAACAGGTAAACAGGACAGGCCTCTACAGAAGAGTCGCACTCAGGTCAGGCCTCTACAGAAGAGTCGCACTCAGGTCAGGCCGATGCAGAAGAGTCGCACTCAGGTCAGGCCGATGCAGAAGAGTCGCACTCTGGGGGTTCAGGTTCAGAAGAGTCAGACTCAGGGGGGATCAGATTCAGAAGAGTCAGACTCAGGGGGGATCAGATTCAGAAGAGTCAGACTCAGGGGGGATCAGATTCAGAAGAGTCAGACTCAGGGGGGATCAGATTCAGAAGAGTCAGACTCAGGGGGGATCAGATTCAGAAGAGTCAGACTCAGGGGGGAACAGATTCAGAAGAGTCAGACTCAGGGGGGAACAGATTCAGAACAGACAAGACAGGACAGGAAAGACTGAACAAAATCAGTACAGGGAGACTCAAGGCAGGCATGGGAGTCGAACAGGCAGGCATGGGAGTCGAACAGGCAGGCATGGGAGTCGAACAGGCAGGCATGGGAGTCGAACAGGCAGGCATGGGAGTCGAACAGGCAGGCTTGGGAGTCGAACAGGCAGGCTTGGGAGTCGAACAGGCAGGCTTGGGAGTCGAACAGGCAGGCTTGGGAGTCGAACAGGCAGGCTTGGGAGTCGAACAGGCAGGCTTGGGAGTCGAACAGGCAGGCTTGGGAGTCGAACAGGCAGGCTTGGGAGTCGGAGTCGGCCCGACGGGCAGCGGAGTCGGAGTCGGCCCGACGGGCAGCGGAGTCGGAGTTGGCCCGACGGGCAGCGGAGTCGGAGTCGGCCCGACGGGCAGCGGTGTCGGAGTCGGACTTGCACGCAGGGGAGAGGGAATAGCAGGCAATCGGCACGGGAGTCGGGCAGGCAGGCGTCAATTCTTCCTGGGACCCCATTCGAGGCACAGCAAGGGCCACGACGGGCGGGGCCGTGGTTCGAACGGGCAGGGAAGGCCAACTCAGTAGGCGCCTGCCGAACTGCGCTCTCCAGCTCTCCCCAAGTCGCGCTGGGATCGTTCGCTGAGTTCTATTTGTTGGCGGGTTCATTCTGTCACGAGACGTAGCGGGGATGAAGAGGGACCGGACCGGAACGGAGGCAGGAGGCATGAAGGGAGAACTCAAATGCGTTGACGATCCTTAAGTTTTATTTAATAAAATAAAAGTCGCCCAATACTCCGGGGCAAAACAGAACAATACAGAGTTCCTCCGGCACGAACTCAACGGGACAAGGCATAACAGACTAAACAGGACAAGGCATAACAGACCGGGATTGTGAAGAATGAGTATTAATGAACCCGCAACCGCAGAGCCCACCATGCAGCCTTAAATACAGATCCACCATTAGTGGAACTGCTTTCAGCTGTTGCCCAGGGGGCGGGGCAGACTGGTCACCAAGGCGACCGTGACAGTTACAGTTACAATCATTTAAAAGTATTTTTATATCTAAATGTTGAACTAATTGGGTTCCACTTCACGATTGTGTCTTGGGGGGCAATAATTTTGCTATGCACTGTATCGACAAGGGACTCTCTAATGGTGCTCTGTGCAGCCCTTTGAGACTTTTTATCATTAAGGGCTGTACAAATAAATGTGACTTGACAGACATGACAGACTTTATCTCCGGAGGAAGACATTTTTCTCCCTGCAGAAAATAACTCCACGGCTACTCAGGGCTCATTTCCACGTTTCAATAATTCAAAAATACAATACTGTATTTGACCTGCGTTCCGGATCTAATCTGTACTTCCAATAAATTGGAATGATTTTAACGGGCATTTTTGCACTAAATGCACCTTGCATCAACTACAGCAATTACAGTTAGCGTCCCCCGTGCCGCCTTCGTTAGCATAGCACATGTGCAGCTCCTGAAGTGCGGACATCCTGTAGCGTAATGATATTCCTGTGGCGTGGGCCTCACCGAGGCGCAGTCAGCAAAAGCCTCCATCCGTGCTGACTCAAGCAGATACCCCCCCTTATCCCCCAGGAGCAGCCCCAGAGTCTCCCTGGCAGCCTCCCCGATGGTGTAGCTGTAAGTCAGCTAATGTTGCTGCAAAGACAAGGACATCAAAAAATGATTGAGTGTGTGCTGCACTTTAAGACTGTTTTTTGTTGTCGTACGGTTAGACGAGCCAGATTTTAAGCACTCTAAGTTTTAAAACCCAGTTGCGGTTTGCCTCAGGGCTTTGCATTTACCGAGCAGTGATTAAGCTTTGTGTAATGTTTTATGGCCTTGTTAGTGTGTTGATTGCTGTCATTGAAATATGCCTAACAACAAGTGACAAAATAAATTTGGTTTTACATTTCACATCCCTAAACTGTAACATGCATTCATAGTTATTTGCTAATGGTGTACAATTTAAAGGGACATTTTGTATTATTTAGAACCTCTTAATGGTAAAAGAAAAACGTAATTTGTTTAAAAAAATAAGAAATACAGTATTGATTTGAATAATAAGCAGAAAATACATGAACCGTTATAGGGACGTGCATTGTTTTTTAAGATTCTTTTTGGTCAAGACCTTCTTATTTAGTTTACATAACACGCCTCTCGCCTAGAGGGAGCTGACATACTTGTCCCCTATCTTGATGCTACGGGTTTGGGCTGCAAGTAATGATTGTTTTAGTCATTAAAACTAAGATTTTAGTAATCAATTAATCGAAGAATCTGAATTTTCCCCAAAAATATATTCAAATTGTTCAAATACTAAAATTTTGGACTTATATAAAAATGCACAAAGCAACAGAGTATTCTATTTCAGGGGTCTCCAACATTTTTCAAGCTGAGAGCTACTATAATTAGAGCAAACAGCACCCAGTTTGATATGCATTTCTGAAATAACAACTTGTTATTACTATGTTGTTACTGTAATGTTATTGCAGGGTTCCTAGAGCTTAAGACAAGTTAAATTCAATACTTGTAAGACTTTTTTTCAATCCATTTTGAAATGAAATTTAAGACCCGGTCGCCAGAAAAAAAGAAAAGAAATTGAGACAAACAAAACAAAAAACAACATGAATTAGAAGCCATTTTAAACAAATGTTTATCAAAGGTCCGGTTGACAACTTTTTATCTGAAAAACATAGCACTATCCAAAGTTTTAGACATGGAAAATAATAGATAAAAAAATATGTTTACAGTGCATCATGGATCCTCTGTCAAAACTAATGCCAAAGAGCAGTGTAAGTTCTTTACACACACACACACACACATATATATATATATATATATATATATATATATATATATATATATATATATATATATATATATATATATATATATATATATATATATATATATATATTTATACAGTGGAACCTCGGTTTTCGAACGCATCTCAGTCCGACCAAAAATGTTGAGAAATTCTTGCTTCGCTGTTCGGTCAAAAAGTTCGAATGCCGGTAATGCGTGAGTGCGTACGCTAGGATGCGATGCTGAGCGGCGTATGGGTGGAGATAGCTCTTTTTGTGACCAAATGTTATCGCGTGCGGAGGTGCTCCGTTTTGCTTTCGCTTTTAATATAGGTGTACGAAGTGTTTTAGCCCTTAATTATGCTTCCAAAGAAAGTCAGTGCAAGTAGCAAAGTTGCTACAGGTGAAAAAAGAAAAAATGTGCGCACAACTATTGCATTTAAGAAAGAAATTATAGCAAAATATGAAGAAGGTGTGCTGATCTTGCTAGGGAATACTCCACCGTCCACCTGTGCCTTCTGCTGACCACCACAAAGGTAAGAAATCCTATTCATAATTCTTTTCTTTATCATTTTTTTTTTATTTTTACACGTTCGTGTTAGCGTAATCATTCGTACTGAAGATTACGCTAGCGCGAACGTACGATCAGCTTGGGTTAGCTTTGTTTACGTTAAACATTCAAGTTAAACATTTAGGGTGTTGGAACGGAGCCCAACATTCAGGGTGTGGTAACGGAGCCTCCTTTCCAATGAACTGCTCACCACTTGTTGTGGAGACCCAGGTGCTAAATGACTTGTAAACGACTTAATTTTTGTATTTTTACACGTTCATGTTAGTGTAATCTTTCGTACGGAAGATTACGATAACGCGAACGTACGATTACACTGGGTTAGCTTTAGTTTACGTTAAACATTCAAGGTAAACATTCAGGGTGTTGGAACGGATTTTACATTATTTTAATGGGAAAAATGATTTCGGTGATCGAACAAATCGGTTTTCGAACAGGGTTCTGGAACGGATTCTATATATATATATATACATCCTGCTCGTCTGTCCTTGACTTCCCAATCGTCTCCGGCTGCTTGACCCATTCTGTCCATCGACCACGCTCTAATCGTCTGCTTTGGCTACTTGACCCGTTTTTGCACATCGACCACGCTCCGATTGCCGCATTCCGACGATGCTCCGATCCTGCGAGCTCATTGCTCCTCCTGCCCAGCGAGCACCGGATCGTTGTTGTTTGTTTCCCCGCACCTGACATCCTCGGTTCTCCAATAACGCTTTGTGTGAAACGTTACGCGTTTGAGTCTACCATCTGTTCTGGTTCTGACAATTGTCCCTTGGTTTGTCTACAACAAAAATACTTGTACAGATATACTCCAAAAATACTTAATATAAAACAGGTAACTAATATACATATTTATTTGCTTTCATTCTGAAAAGAAAAAATACTACAGAAATACTAAGGAATACTAAGGAATACAGTTACAGTCATAGTACAATAATACTATAAAAAACAAAAAAAAAACTACTATCAATGTCACGGTCGCCATGGCTACCAGTCTGCCGCGCCCCCGAACTCAGCTGCAGCAGATCAGCTGATTGCTGGTCTGCTATTTAAGGCTGGATTTTGGGTTTGGCGGGCGCTGGCTCATTACACAATCCCAGGTCTGTTATGCCTTGTCCTGTTTTAGGTTTAAACATTTTCCGTCTGTTATGCCTTGTCCTGTTGAGTTCATGCCGGAGGAACTCTGTATTGTTCTGTTTTGGTCCCGGAGTATTGGGCGACTTTTCTCCCTTCCTGCCTCCTGCCTCCGTTCTGGTCCGGTCACCCCTTCCACTCCACTTCGCCTCGTGACAGAATGAGCCAGCCTTAAATAGCAGACCAGCAATCAGCTGATCTGCTGCAGCTGAGTTCGGGGGCGCGGAAGACTGGTAGCCATGGCGACCGTGACAACCAAAACACTACAGAAATACTCCAGAAAGGTTACAAGTATACTATTATGGAAATACCACAAGAATACTACAATGAAACTACATCAAAAATACTATTACAGTAATATAATAATACAAAATACTACCACATAAATATTACCACAGAAATACTTCAAAAATGTCATAAGACAAGATACAACAGATATATTACAAAAAATCTTCTATGTAAATACTACAGAAATACTACAAAATTTTACAATTGAAATGCTACGAAAATACTTCTGCAGGAATACTATATTAAAATAAAAACACTACTACATACATTTTATGACAGATATACTACAAAAGCATTATTGAAGAAATTCTGTCCAACAAAAAAAGTACTACATAAATATTATGACAGAAATACTATAAAAAGCCCTACTGTAGAAATATAATGCAACAAAAATACCACTTCTGATATAATAATATGAAAGAAATCTGACAAAAACGTACTTCAGAAATACTACAAAGATAAAACTACGGTAATACCACAAAAACACTAAAGAAATACACCAAAAATCCAAATTCAGAAATACTATAACAACAAATAATAATAATACAGCAATACTAAAAAAGTGAAAAACCAAAACAGGAACCTAAAATCTTATTTTTGAGTTTCAAAACCAATTTGATGAAACTATTCTATTGTAAATTTCCCTACGGGGATGAATATAGTATCTATCTCTCTCTCTTTCTCTCTCTCTCTCTCTCTCTCTCTCTCTCTCTCTCTCTCTCTCTCTCTCTCTCTCTCTCTCTCTCTCTCTATCTATCTATTTATCTATCTATCAGGGCTTCGATAATGAACAAAATGAACTATCTATCTATCTATCTATCTATCTATCTATCTATCTATCTATCTATCTATCTATCTATCTATCTATCTATCTATCTATCTATCTATCTATCTATCTATCTATCTATCTATCTATCTATCTATCTATCTATCTATCTATCTATCTATCTATCTATCTATCTATCTATCTTTTTAAAAACAAATATGAAGAAATAACACATGTTGAAGTTTGCATGTACAATTTTTCAGAAATGAAAAAAAAAAAAAAAAAAAAAAAAAAAAACACTTTTCAACCCAGCTCGGTCCGCGACTCTAAATAATGCCCACCCTTGCATTCTAGTTTTTTGGTTTAGTATGTCATTGAAAGCAACACACTATGCTTTACCTTCTGACTTAAATCTATTCCTCCATCAAGGCGGAGGTCCGAGCTCTCCCTTACGTCTCCTTTGAAGTTGTGTCTGCATCATCTCCCTCTCATCCGCGGTGACGTGTTATTGACGTCTGCGGGTCTGTGCCCGAGAGCCTTGCTTTGCTGTGCTCGAATCCAAAGGGCAGTCCGGTTAGAATCTTAAAGAGGCGTGAGCGCTCTGTGCACACTCGACGAATTGCAAAAACGCTCGACCGGACGTCAATCACGCGCGTCAGCTGACGCTCGTCCATTTTGCAACTTCCATTTCTTGGTTCTATACGGGTTTATGTCAGGCTGCTTGGCTCATAATTTGTTGAGAGGCAGCTTAAACGAAACATTATGTTTGTCATTACGGCGGAATAGCTCAGATCGTAAAAGCAGAGAAGCATTAAACTTTCATATATAATTTAACAATGTGACGAAATGACCTACAGTCGAACTCACATCGTGCCCAAATGTATTTGAGGGGAAATAACGCAAAAAAATTCCCTTAAAATTAAACGTTCTGGTCGTTATAATTGGAGAGTGGTGATTGTTCATTATCGAAGCCCTGAGCAACTATTATGTCATTTATCCTTGAGAGATGACAGCAAAATGGCTACCCCTGGTTGAATTAAATTGAATTTAGACCAGTGAGGGCATTTAGAACAACTTAGTGTAATTTTTATTGTACAGTGAATGTTTTTTATTAAATACTTTCAAGGTAGTGTGGGTCGTTTGAGGTGTCCTTCGAATACGTCCTTTTCTATTTTCTCTATTAAGGATGTGTTACCAATGCCGAATGACTGACTTCAAATACAGCTAATGCTTTATGTTTCACTGTGCCTTATCTTACTTTTAGAAGAGCTGTTTGGTGCAGAACACACTAGGTACGAGGAATGGGGGGTGGAGGGAGTGCTGAAGAGTCGCGTTATGCTCGTCCCAGCATGTTTATTTTACATTTAAATTTGTTTGGTTAGCATAAAAATGTTGAAAGTAATAATATGGTCCAAATGCTAACCCAAACCCTGAGAAAGATGACGAAATGCACATACTTGCACGTGCATCATAACTGACTGAGGCTGCAATGATGACACTAGCCCAGAGATAACGGCGGAGTAACAAAGTTCTAAATTCCATTAAGCTCCTTCAAGTTGTCTTTTGTGAGAGGCAAACCTGTCAACGTATAAGATTTCCCTGTATTTTATTCGTTATTTTGGTTATTTGAAATTGTGTTTGCCGTCTAACAATATTTGTACAGGTCTAACATTTAAAAAAATGTTTTTTTTTTGTTAGACCGACCTCATCTTGCCCATTACACCTATAAACCCAATCGTTTTGGTCACTGGTAACAACGTCATCGAAGGTTCCTAATATTAGGGGTTGTGAACCTTTTTGAGCCAAATAAACGTAAATATATTTTGAATTTGTTTCAGTTGATTTATCTAAGACAAAATTCAACAAACCCGCCAAACCCGCTCTCTAAAGAAAAGCTAATTTGTCAGCACATTATATTTCACAGTGTAACGTTTAAAAATTGGATAAAATCTATAAAGTATTCATAATGACAGAGCCTGTGTTGCATATAAATATAAATACACTAAACTTGTCTCCCTCCCACAGTGACTTAAGAGTGTCAAGGTTCATTTTGACCCTCATTTTTGTCCTAAATAATGTTTTCAAAACAAGGTGCGAGCAAAGTTAGTTTGTAAAAGTATCACAAAATACTAACGTATTTAAGTTTGGTGCAGACGGCACTGAGCGAGTAGTGCGAGTGTATAGCTCTGGGTGCTTTGGTAGCGTTTTTGGTTGTTTACAGTTTGTTCTGTGGATTTATATTAGAAAATGTCTCAACAGTAAACATTGATTGTTTGATAACCTTCATATAAAATATTACTTAGTGATGTACAGCCAAAACAGTGTCTGTTTGTGTGACACTTGACTGTAAATTGTAGTTGAGACTGTGCCCAATATATACAGAACTGAACTGTTTCCATATTCAGTGACTTCCTTACTTTGCATTTGCTGGAATCACCTCCGCATGTAGCAAACAATGCAGTGAATAATTGCGAATGTTCTGTTCTACGAGGTCTGTCTTGCTGTGAGTAAATCGTGCCGGGATGTGTTTGGGAGGTTTATTGTAAGGGAAGTTGCAAACATTAATAATCGTCTGAGGTTGAAAGGTATTCAAAAATTAAAAAAAGACCACTTTTCAGGGGGTTGCAAGTCTTTGCCTTGGCAAAATAATGGCCAGATGACAAAACAGAGGGTCAATTATGCAGTCAATGGCGATAATGCCCTGTGCCATTTCTTTGTCCTGTTCAGTCTGAAAGCACCACCAAAATTGTGTTTGATAGGGTTGACATCTCATTTTATTGTGGTTTTGTTTGTTTTATTTCCTTTTTTCAGCCCATAATAATGGGTCCCAAGAAAGTAAGTGATATGGAGAAGGAAAAGTGGTAAACAGTGACAACAATGATCGAGTCAAAGTAGGAAATTATTGCAAAATACGAAAACATTGTATGAATGTCTGCCAATGAAGCACTTACTGAAGGTGCAGTAAATAGTTTAAAAACGGTCAGAACCAGAACAGACAATAGACCCTAACACGCAACGTTTCACACAAAGCTTTAAGTAATAGGGGAAGTTAGGCATAGGGAAACAAACGACTGCAATCCAGAAGCCCTCGAGATCGGGGCATGGTCGGAGGACGGAAACAAGTCGGGCAGCCGGTACGGGAGATCGGAGCGTGGTCAGAGGACGGAAACAAGACCGGTAACCGGAGACGATCGGGAAGCCAGGGACGGACAAGCAGGAAACAGGACAGGATGGATTGGAGCAGACGGGAGGCAGAGTCAAAAAGTGCTTGCCTTGCATGTGCGGATGTTCGCTGACGGACTGACAAGTGGAGAATTTGAGTGATGTGTTTAAATAGGAGGGGAACCAATCAGGAAACGAGCAGCAGCTGGGGCTAAACGAGTGGGCAGAGGTGAGGGCAATGAGCAAGTCGTGACGAAAACTTTACATTTCTAGCTTTTTTTTTACCAGTAAACTGATTTTTATTTATTTTTTGGGTAAGAACTTCTTTTAGTCAAAGCCACTGTGTGTAATATTTCACCACTACAGTACATGGCACTGTGTTGTCAGGTTCGAGCAAGGGCCAGTGCCACAGCGCAAAGCGTGGCAGGTTTGGGATTGGACAATCATACCGGACAATCATGGCGTGGACCTAAGTGGGGATTCCACAGAGTGAAAGAAATACAAATTTCTCAATCTGTGAAAAATTAACATTGATAATCAACTTGAAAAGCGCTATACAAATACAAACCTTTTCATTTAAATTAACGTCATTTTGCCAAAAATATCGTATATACTGGTATTATATACATACAAAATATTATTCACGAGCACGATGAAGACAAATGACTGACATTCATCAAAAAGAAATTAGGACCAAGCAGTGATTCATGTTAAAGCTTATACAGCCATGTTGCCGGTCTTATTACTCCATGCCTGTTTTAGTGGGAAAAAGGAACAAACTGTTGTTGTCTGCGGGATTTGTGCCTCCCATTAGTGGAATCTCTGGCCTCTTGCTTTTGGGAAATAAGTTAGATCTACCACCTGATCTCAAGGCCATATTTCAGTGCCAGCTCAGGCAGACATTTACTGTGGCGAGCATCTTCCCAGCAAGCACTGCAGGGTCTTTTTACGATGTCAAATGCTACAAATCTAACTGGAATGGAGGTCTAAAAAAAATACATGTTTTACAACTCCGACTTCACATTTATCAGCGCATTGCCAAAACAACATTATAGAATCCGTTGACATCATCAGTTACCACATTCATTATTGAGAACATGGAATAAGAAAAAGAGCTTTTAAAATGTCCTTTAGCAGTTGTTTTCCGATCACCAACCAAAGCTATTTTATTACCAGGGGGTAAAAAATGTAGAATGCTTGATTTATTTGTTGTTTTCGAAAATCCTTGGAAATAAACAGAAGCAGCGGCGCACATTGTTATACATATTTTCATTTACAATTACAAAATAATTTATGCTGTTGAAGGTTAAGTTTTAAAACTGTTTAACCAATTGAGCTAAAGCTCTACACTTGGCTTTATCCAGGAGTTAAAGCAACATAAGTATTGACCGTTTTAATGAAAGGGACTGTATTATTTAGCGCATCCATGTAATTAAAACACTTAACCAATTAAAAAAAACAATATAGAGTTTTTTTTTAAAAGCAAAAAAAAAACACGAGTTATCAAATGGAAATGCATTTTTTCAATACACAATCGAGAAATTTTGAGTTTTAAAATTTTTTTTTACAGAACACGAAACTAGTGGCAGCTAATATAATTGTTTGAAATCTTGTTGCTACGAGTACCCAAAAATTAAGAAAAACTTGTAAAAGACTGGCCCAAACGAAAATGAGAAGAAAAATGGTGCGGTTTGGTCAATTACCGGTAAGTCTCTCTTTGTGATTTTTAGTACTAATTCTTGGATGCACTACACAATACTGTGACACCTAGAGGTCAAATAACACACACTGTCCCAGTAAACAGTTAAAGCATCTTAAAAACCATAACAGTGATATCACTAAATTATATGTTATATGTATTATTTATTATCTATTATCTATCACTAGAATAATCCAAAACATCAAGGGAACTAAAATAATGGGTACCAAAACATTTTATATTTTATAATCCGAAAAGTTTTTTTAAAAGATAAGGAATAGTTAAATCTCAACAGTAGTGGGCCGTCACGGCATGCAATACCTTTTCTGCTGGCCTAAAATATATCTTAATCATGTGATGTTAATTGTATTTTGTCCATCTACTTCCGAATTGTCTGTTTGCTTCCTTTCATTGCTTTTCCCTGATTGCGCTGCTGTGTACTTTCATATCTAACTATTTTAAAAATAACATTTCATTGTTGTTGGCACAGAAATCTACCCGGAGTCCGACACAAAAAATCCTGAAGGCCGTGTACCACAACATCAGTGTTCGATGAAGCTGTTGCCTTGTCCAATCAGATTTTTAGTTGGAGAGTCAATGCCTGATAGCGGACCTTGGGAAATGTCACCTGTTTCACACACTGTGAATGGTCTAGTGGGGCGGTAATCCACCAAATAACTGCGCCAAATATCGTTAAACTTGAAGCGAGGTAGCTGCACAAGGAAATATATTGTTGTGTTGATTTAATAGCTAAGCTCCAAAGTAAGCAAGCCTTTTTTTTTGCAAATGGGAAAGAGTTTTGTCCGCCACTTCCAGCTTTGAGGAAAGATCTTAAACCTGAGCCTACATCCCGGCCGAGGTTCTCTCTCACTGACATTTTTTTTCTTTTTTTTAATCATACGTCCGTATTAGTTTTTCTCAGTCTCCGTTTACACAGTCTGGTTTGACCTAGATTTCTCTTGCAAAATCTGCTTTGGCGGCACCCCGAGTGGACCGCGCTCCACGGCAGCAGTGTCCAGCAACGCCGGACCCGGAGTACTGGGCGTGCAGCAGGGTTGGCCCAAATCACCTTTTCTCCACTCGAGTTGGCCTTACAGGAGCCAGCTTATGGAGCTGGTTCCATTGCGAACAACACATAACTAATTCAGACTGGAGCTGAAGGCCTGGGCATGAAATGCACGGCCCACCAGTGAATCCGAATGATATAAAGTACAAATGTAAAACACAGGATTTGTCACACATGTCACATCATTTTCTCATCTATTGTGACCTTCTCTTTGTCGTCTGTTACTCCAAATATTTATCTGTCGGGTAATAAACACGTCACAAGAGCAATTTCTGTGAGTTTTAGTCTCCTTTGTCATATTTTTGTTTTTATTCATGTATTTGTTCCCCCCTCATCAATAAAGCATTAAGAAGCGTTTGTATTTTGTAACAGAAAGTCTTTAATGACAAACAAATCAATCTTTAAAAAGTTTGGTCAAAACATGACACTCTTTTTTGTTCATTTTTCGTCTCACCCTCACATTTTAAGATTCAGCATTGCTGTCGAGGTGCTTATCTGCCCCAGGGTGCATTTATAATAGAAGGTTTTGGCACCAAAGCCTGCCTAGGACTTGGATTTTCCGAGGAACAGAGTGGCACAGTGAAGGATGCCACAGCCAGATAATCACATAAGGTTATGTAGTACAGCACAAAAGTATGTGTTTGCACTTGAGTGTGACTCAGCTGGCCACTGCAAGTAATGGCAAAACATTTTTATATGTATATACATTGGGCATCTGACAAATACTAGTTCTATGGATTACCGTGGTTTTAGCTTTTTCATCGACTTAATTTGTGATTTTGTTTTTCAAGCACTACTCTTCGGATTCACAATTCTTAATTTCACTATTCAAAATCAGGTTATGATTTGCAACTCAAAATGCTGTACAATGGTACTTACGAATGTCTCTTCACCCAAAAGATTTAGGTTACGAAATACCTGAACGGGAAATTATTGCCTCTAGTTTTGAAGGCGTTTCAGGATACGAAGTAAAAAATACAGTGGAGTACACGCCACTCCTAATGTTTCCCGAACATAAACAAACTGGCCATGGTTTTAAATCTGCCTGGCAACACAGTTCATGCGTGTTTCCAACATGCTCTTCATGTCACTACCACAGCTCAGAGAGGACAAGGGAAAAGAGTTCCGGCAAGATAGCGGGGAGGAGGACGCAGCCACCAATAAGTCATCTAAAATTAAAGACATTTTAGCAAAATTCTGCAAAGTCTTTGAATTTGTGGAAAGGAATCATCCCTAAAAAATTTTGACAAGTCAGGCTATCGTGCATATCTGACAGATTGCCGTCAGTGGATCAGTTTTTCAGGAAACGAGAGGCAAAAACTTAAATGAATATTTCTATTAGTTCCTCTCTTTTAAGTTTTTTTTTTACATCATGTGCCTCTCTGTTTACATTTATTGTGAAGTAATCTTATTTCAACATGTATTTGTTTCATGTTCTGATCTGATTTTCTTTTATGATTTATCAAAAAATATAATACTGGACTTTTGCAGGGGTTTATAACAGATTAGTGCATTTACATTCAAAATGCGTCTTTTTCTACAATGTTTTCAGGTTGCGAAGCTACTCCGAGAACAAATTAAATTTGTAAGTAGAGGTACCACTGTAAAAGAAACATACTGTGTACAACAACATCCCCCCCACCCAAAAAGTCTCCTTTTTCGCCACCAAACAACCCGGAATGTAAAATGGGCCCACACACACAATGGTTAAGAGGACCTGTACAGAATTTGGACCTTTTTTTACACACGGCGGCCATCCACTGTCATTTTTATGATTCTGTTAGGTAATACTCTTTGCAAATAAAATATGAGTTGCCATTGCTACGCAGATGACACTCAACTGTATCTTCTAATGGAGGAATCCACCTGACTAAATTTTAGAAATTTGGAGACCTGCCTCACCAAGATAAAAAGCTGGATTTCACTTAATTTCTTGTGCCTCAACCCTGAAAAGACTGAAATATTGATTATTTTTGGTCCATCTAAATGCCGTGACTTGTTTTCCAACACTGCTCTGAACATTGCCAAGTGTGAAATCGCCCCAAGTGACTCAGCCAAAAATGTAGGTGTCACATTCCTCCCTAACCTGTCCTTCCCTCAGTTACACATTAAAAATATTACTAGAACAGCTTATTTCCATCTTCGAAATATTGCAAAAATTTGCCCGATGCTTCCATCTTGATTACTGCAATGTACTTCTCTCCGGTTTCAATAAGTCTCGCATCAAGAGCTTGCAGCTGGTACAAAATACTGCACCGAGCCATTTAACTCTGATAAGAAAGTTTGATCACATTACCACAATTTTGACTTGCCTGCATTGGCTTTGTGCCAGTTTAAGATGTGATTTTAACCCAGTGCTGCGTAATGCTCTGCCCGCTGAGATTCGATCTGCAACTTCAATGTAACTGGTTATATCCAGGCTTAAAACACACTTCTATTCTATTGCTCACGAATGACCTATATTTCATGTTGATGATGTCTGTGTATTGTTTATTGATGCACTTGAACCATCCATTGCAGCCCTTGCAATACTAGTATGTTGTAGTCTGTGCAGCCCTTTGAAAATTCTTGTGATTAAGGGCTATACAAATAAGTATGACTTGACTTGATAAAAGCAGAAGAGTCTTTGAACTTAATTGGACATTGTTAACAAATTGATAATAAAGAAAATATTCTATTTTAGACTTTTCAAAGACACCTGAGACGATGCACTCTACCTTTATGATAAAAACAAGACAAAATATACAAATAAAATCATTCAGTACAATAAATTATGGCAAGGCACAGGATAACGTGAGGAAGGGGACCTGAGGGGGTGCCTCATTCCCACAAATAGGGATGATCGTAAGGATTTTCAGCTAGCAACCAGCATCCTACTTGTTGAATATAAAACTTCAAGCGCCACCTAGTAAATCATTTTGTCTTTCCTGACAAGTTGCCATAGCGTAATGCTGCCTATCAACGGTAATTAGCGATACCATTCCTTCTTTTAATTGAACTTCTAAACATATGATAATATAGATAGATAGATAGATAGATAGATAGATAGATAGATAGATAGATAGATAGATAGATAGATAGATAGATAGATAGATAGATAGATAGATAGATAGATACTTTGTTCATCCCCGAAGGGAAATTCACATTTCCAGCAGCATCCCTGAGCTGAGAACAATCGAGAACAATCGAAAATAACACGGGAGCTGCTGGAGTGGCTGCCATTCGTGACGGCGCCGGAAGAAAAGATTCAATTTGAATCATGTACAAACAAACAAACAATTGAATCATGTACAAACAAACAAACAAACATGTTTCAATAAGTGGAGTGTTAATAAAATGGGGGGAAAATAATTTCTGATACTGATATAACCAGGTAAAACGACTAGCTGGTTGCATTGTCGGATGACTGTTTTGCCTCTTCAATGTACATTGAGTTTTTTTCTTCTTCTTGTAGGAATAGATGTTGGGCAGCGAATGAGACCAAATATATGTGCAAACCCAGATATGTTTTTGCTCTGTTAAGCAATGTGCATTGCATTAAAATGGTCCCAATTAAGTGGTAATTAGCCTCGAGCACAACATGCATAACTTTGTATCTGTTCCAAAAAGAGCTTAGAAGTGAGAGTAGACCGGGACTTCACAAAAACTACCTAACAATAATTCATGTAAAGCATTGTTTTGATTTCTTGCCATATAATTCCACTTCCTGTCCCCCAAACAAAAAAATAAAATACATATCATATTATCATATTGTGCAACGGGGGCTGTAAATCAGTAAAACATACTATATGTTAATATGGTAAGGAGTCCTCTCACCCCAGCCACAACCTCTTTGATCCGCTGATCTGTGGTAGATGCTAAAGATCCCTTAAAAGAAAGGTTAACAGGCTCAGTTGGTCCCCATGGCATCAAGCACACTCAACTGTGACAAAAAAACATCTTACCCTGTGTGTTGAGAAATGTATAGGCATATATTATTTCTTTCTTCTTTTTATGCGCAATGTGTCTGCCAAAGACATTGCGCTTTTATCTGATGTACATAAAATCTAGGCCACTCTACAACCACTATCTTGTAAATATTCCCTGCCTGCCTAAGCGCCCGTCCGCCTAGCCGCCCACCTGCCCACCTGCCCACCTGCTTACTAATTCAAATATTATTTTTAAGTGATTTAGCAAATGTTTATCCCAGGCAGCAACAGCCAATGGCGTAAACAATTCCCACTACGTTGTAATAAATTATGTAACGACTATTCTATTCCATTCTATTCTATTCTATTCTATTCTATTCTATTCTATTCTATTCTATTCCATCCTATCATCTGAATTCACCAGCTGCCTTAGATGGGAAATTACGAACAATTCTACTCATCATACCTTTGTTTATTGCTCATGACAACATTTTGTGTGTTGTTACCCAATGAAACATCTACTGCAAGTCTGGTCATCTCTCTCAAGATCTTTTTATTTTCCTCATGCTAAAGATAGAGATTTTCCTTGCCCGCTTGCTGGTTTCAGATCAGGGGATGTTGATTCATTTTGTGATTAAGGGTTATACAAATAAATGGGACTTGACTATTCTATTTTAATGCAAAAAAATAAAGCTCATTTAATTTGTGTTTATTATTGGGAGTAGTGTACAACCCCAGTAATAAACCAAAGAAACTCTGCACCTTAAAATGTTGTTTTGAGTAGATTCAACTTTTCTGTGGCTACTAGCAAAGAGGCGTCAATTACCTTTTTCACGATTGACGATTCCTTCACCTTTGACCGCATGACTGTTTGTGCATCGGACATCGGTTAATCCTTCAACCCCTTCTATTGTCAAACACAAGCAAACAAACTAGAACTGTGATGAGGAAATAGATTATTTGTTACTTATGCACTCCTTATCAAAATTCACCGCGCATTTAGTGAAGGTCAATTGCAAAGAATGGACAAAAGACCAGAGCTGACTATTGTCTGGCTCTTTTATGTAAGTGTGCAACAAAAGTCATTGAGTCGGTATTTTCTATCCCTGCTGCAAGTAAAGACCCTGTATAGTGTGCGTGTGTTTGCCTCTTGTCACAGCGGGACGGCTCAGTGCAAAGACGCCTCGAGTTACATACTAATCATATACGTAGTTGCTGGCTGCTCGCTGAGCATGTTTCCACAGTAACACTTGCGTGGCTCGATAATAGATGCAGCATTTGATCCGTTTTCTGTGGACCGATCAAAAGTACTACTTGTACAAGGTAGAAGCTTTTAAAAAAGGTAAGGGAACACCAGGATTTAATGGAAGACCTACCTATGAGCTCCTTTAGAGCTTGATACAGTAGCTTGATTCAGCTACAGCTACAAAGGACCAAATGTGATCACATATTTAAACTGACTTTTGAAAATTGATTCAGTCAGACATTGGCAAATAGCTGTCCTTAAAAGACATTACACTGAACATTTTCGAAAAACTCCAATATACGTAAAATCAAACAGTTCAAAACATCCAGTAGGGCTTTCATAGTGTATAACTATTTATACATTTATTTAAATTATATATCTTGCCTTTGTATGAAGGAGTGGTACTATATATGTTATTAATCGACTTATTTTGGCATTCAGTTGATGCTAAATGTTATTTCACTATTTTCCATTGCACTATTGTTGCGGTAGACCTAAGAATGGGAGTCCCTTTATGATATACTCAGAAGGGAGGTCCCAACTGAAATTACATAATTACGAGTAACTAAATGAAGAAGTTATTAACAAAAGACTATACAGCACAATCATGACGAAATACAGGCAATGGCATATTTTAATATTAAAAGAATACCTTTAGATTTAGATGCACATGTCTTTCTTTTTTTAGCTATTTATTTTTTCCATTCGTAAGTATTGACCACGATGTCCAAATTCAATTAATCACGGACATGAACGAATCGAATGAGGAGACTTTGTAAACAATCGACACGCCGCTTATCCTCAGCAGGGCAACTCAGTAGAACCCATCCCAGCTATCTTCGGGCAGTGGGCAGGGGCCACCCAGAACTGGCTGACCAGCAAGTCACAAAAGACATTTGATTCAAATTAAATAATTTTCACATAAGGTGGGTAGAAGAAAATAATTTGTTAAAGAACAATTGTATATGGGCAGCACGGCAGCGCAGTGGTTAGCACATGAGCGGCACAGTTCTGAGGTCATGGGATCAAACCTTCCTGTGTGGAGTTTGCATGTTCTCCCCGTGCTTGCGGTTTCCTCCCACATTCAAAAAAATTGCATGTGAGGTTAGTTGGCCGGTCCAAATTGTCCCTAGGTGTGTATGAGCGAGTGAGTTGTCTGTCTCGGTGTGCCCTTCGACTGGTTGGCAACCAGTTAAGGGTGTCCCCTGCCAACTGCCCGAAGATAGCCGGTAAGGGCTCCAGCACCCTCGTAACCCTATTGAGGATAAGCAGTGCAGATAATGGATGAATGGACAATTATATACATTTCTGCACACAATTGTATAGAAATAATGATTTCTTTTTCCTGCCCCTTATCTCAGCAGACTTAAGACAGTGTGCAAGGTCACCCTGGACATGATGCCAGCCAATCGCAGGGCAAACAAAGCCAGACGACTATTTTCTCACAAACACAATTCTAGGGACAATTAGGACTTACCAATCAACCTGCAACACTTTTTTTGGTACGTGGAAAGAAACCATTCTACCAGGATAAAACCCACCCAGACATGGGGAGAGGATGCACACTCCAAAATGGGAGACGGTTAGCTGGAATCGAACCCAGAACCTCTGAACAGCGAGGTGGACGTGCAAATCAGTCATCCACTGTTTAGCAAAAAATTACATAAAGTACAGAAAAATCGTATAGGTCTAGACTTGCCTTTCATCTAGGTAAAATGTTGGATTTATTTTTTCCGACTATATTGATCCAAATATTCTGTTGGTAAAGACCTCCACATCCATCATACAAAGACATCATTCAGGAAACGTGAAGTCAATCTCGTTTGACCCAAAGCAGTCCTTTTTGTTTAAAATGAACTTTTTAATATGGCTTTGCTTTGACGGGAATACAAGTAGTTAAGTGTCAAACCTTGGCGCTAATCTCAATTTGCATGCACATTTTAAATTAGAAAAAACTAATTTGAGCTGCCTGTGTTAATACATTCGTACCATCTGTTCCTTTTCTTTCTTTTTTTCATCACCTTTTTTAAGAAATGTGATTTGTTGTCTCAATAAACTGGCAGTAACTGAATGTAGATACTTTTTATACACTGCTCTAACTAGTAAGGCCACTTTGCCTGTGGTTATTTCCCTTAAGAATACTTTTTGAGCTCCTTTAAATTCTTTTCAATGTAAACCCCTCCCTGTGGTTCGTTGACATTTCAACTTGCAAAAGTAAATATGTGATATTGAATGAAGACTCTTAAAACTTCCCTCATTTCACATGTCCAAGTCTGCATTGAGTGTTGCATTTGAAAAATATACCAGTGAATTTTATTGTCTGTAAAATTCAACAAGCAAGCTAAACAGGGTGAAATCAAAATGGTTTTGTTAAAAATATTGTGATCCTTGTTTGCTGTAATGATGCTTCAATGTTGGAGTTCATCTCCCTCAGTGCATCAGTCAGATATTTTTTATTACATTAAATTGTTGTAAATATTTAAGTCGACACCGGCCGAGATTTTGATTCCAGTTTAAAACAGACATCAATACAGGTGTGAACCGGGTGGAAACCACGTCTTAAAACTAAATACGATTTTTTAAAATAACCCAACTTGAAATCATAACCCTGATTTAGGACTCATTGACACTTGTCTTCAAACTTTCTTCACACTGTATTTTGATATTATGTTTTTTGCTGGCTTGAACTCAAAACTCAGGTGTCAAAACCCCTCCTTTCAACACAAACCCTGCCTTGTAAACCCAATTTCCCGAATTTATATATGCAGCAACTTACCGTTAGCACTAAGCATTAGCTTAGCACCTTTGCATAGAGTTAACATATTAAACTAGCGCAAACTATAAGTCCACCCATTGTCTGCACCATGAATCCTTAGTAGGGTTGTGGGGGTGCTCATCCCAGCCATCTTCGGGCAGTGGGCAGTGGACACCCTGAACTGGTTTCCAGCCAGTTCAGGGCACTGGCTGGAAACCAGTTAAGGGCACACAGAGACATACAACCACTCGCTCATTCACACCTGAGGACAATTTGGAACGGCCAATTAACCTGACACTCATGTGGGGGGAAACTGGAGTGCCCAAAGGAAACCCACGCAGGGATGGGGAGAACATGCAAACCCCACACGAAGAGGCTGCGGCAGCTGGACTTGAACCCTGAACCCCTGCACCATGGGGCTGTGCGCTAACCACCCATCTGCCGTGCCGCCCTAGCACAGACTGCCTGCACACAAAATGTTCTTTAAACTCACAAAGAAAATAGTCTACACAGAAATACTAGAATAAATTATACGGCTTTGACCTCAGATGTGGGCCATATCAGAATCCTTTGTTTCTTACTATCCCCATTTGCCATGAGGCAAGGGAATTTCGTATCTCACTCTGCAGCGCTCAGCAGAGTAATACCTGAAAAACAAATTTTATTAATACTATTTGTAGTATAATATGAAAGTTCAGCGATTTTAAAAATCAAATCCTTATATTGTGAAGTTAAGTTTAAGTTAAAAAGAAATATTAAAACTGTATTTTAAAACCGTATCCTACCTTAAAGCCAAACTAATGGTAGAACTACTAGACTTAATTACAGTACAAACCTGGTTAATAACCCGATCACTACAGTTTGTACCACTGTTTAAACCTTTATTTTGTCCAGATAAACCCTGACACAGGTTGATATCCCCTTTTTCTCAAAGGTATTTCTTAACCGTTTTTTCCCAAACTAGGAAAAGAAAATATGTTGTGTTCCTCCCCACAATTGTACAAATATGAAGCAAAATATTCCATGCGGCGGAGGACTCAAGAAATTCATTCTGAAAATTGAGCCATCTGGCTTGTTTCCTATAGAGCTTTGACATAATTCTGTTAGCGTCGTGGCTGCCCAGGGCTTTCGGGTTTTGTCTGCTCCTGTCGGCTCCTGTTTGGCGCTCGTTGCCTGCCCACCGTGCGTTGTTTGGCTGGCTAGCCTGGCATTAGCGTCGGTTTTGCCGTTTCCCTTGGTTTATTCCCAGCTGTCTTTACGTTTATCGCAGTAGCTGTTGCCGCTTTTTGTTGTTGGTTCCCAGTTAGCCTGGCTCCACATTGCGTGTTTTTTGGTGCGCCAGCCTCGCACTTGTCCACCTCGGCCGCGGCCGCTTTTCGTTGATCGCTTAGCCCCCTGTTGGCGGCTCTCCAAGTGTTTTATCTTTTTACCAGTTAGCCCCTTTTGGGCTGCTCGCCCTATGTTCTACCATTACTGCATCCTTCTGGCGTACTCAAGAAAAAAAACTACCAAAACTTGGCTTAAAACACTCGTGATCTCTTCGACTAATTAACTAATTAACTCGTAAAACAATATGGCGACCGGCTTGCTAGGGCGCTGGTGTTCCTCCGATGACATTGTAGCTCAGGATGACAAAGACAAGACATGCCGTTTCAAAATGCATTATCTTGGACAATAATTGGAATATACAGATGAAATATATATAGGTTTTATGCAAAAAACTTGTACTATTTTCTAATATTTTGCATATTTAAACATTTGAGAGTACCTTTAAATATGGGAGTTTTAAGGATCTCATTTGAAACAATATCTGATTTCAAACCCTCAAGAGTACTTGGACAACAGATTGACTGTATTAGTCCTGTTTGCCGTGTTCTGTATGCAGAAGTTGTTGGCTCCATTTCTCAGGGCTGTTGTGTGCTTTTTCAAACTAAAGACGACCATCTCGGTGCCGGAAGGCAGAGAGGCGCAGTCAAACAGATGCTAGCAGATGTCAAGAGCACGACATGCACGGCGGGAACTGACTTTTCGTTTAACGGGCTGCTGAAGACGTGCCCAGCAGCGGACAGCGCTCAACGCCGCTCTGCCTCTTGCAGTCTAGTGTGGGCCTGCAAAGACAGCATCACCTTTTCCAACTCGGCCCCCCAAAAAAGTTTGACTTTCTTTGCAACTGTTTTTACAAGGCCTACAAATCTACAGAAACTTTAAACTAGGGATTTTGAACTCGCCATTTGCAGGCGGCAAGACAATAAATAGAAATAACGTTGTTGCGTCCGCGTGAGTTTGATATAGATGCTACCTCCTCGCTAATGAGTTAGGGGGGCTCCAAATTCACCCGTTAATGTTTTGTGATCCATTCACGTCTGTCCCAGAATATGATTGGCTAGTTAGTTCCTGGTTTGACCTATGCTAATTGGGACATGTGAGGTTTAAGGCCAATGCTAGCAGGACATGTTATTCATCGTTATGTATCAGCATTAAGATACCTAACAAAATGCTAATTTATTCCTTTTGTAAGAAATTATTATTTATTAAAGGAGCTGTTCTGAATTTGAACTTTTTGACTCACTGCCGCTGTCACCTGGCTTATTTCATTTTTACTGCCTCCGTCAGATCGTTCATGCAAGTACATGCATTTCTTAGGGGTGCTCGAATAAACTCTTTTTTTCCAACTTTTTGGGGTTTGGGCAGGCAATTGGACTGTACTTGAGGCAGACCTTTTACCTAATTTCACTATTTTAATGGTACACTAAAAACAAAACAAAAAACATGACATCAATCTCCATCACACCCCCAGCCCCTAATCCTCCGAATGTGTTCCGCCCTGAACAGTTTTGCTTAAGGTAAGATAAAAGCAGATAGGTGTAGTGGAGAATACAGCATACAGTTCTTTGAACTCAGTTGGGCATTGTTAACACATACTTGATAGAGCAAACATTTAATTTTCAACTTTATTCAAGTATAAACAGAATAACATACCCCAACTTTAAGCAGAGTTTTACTTTGTAATGTACATTCCCATGATGTTTTCCTGCATCTTGAATTGCACCTGAAAGAGAAAAATGACACATCGATTATTTCAAATAATCTGCTATTGTTGTTAGCATTAGACAAGTCATGTTTAGCACGTAATCAGAAAGCGTCTCAAAGGGCTGCACAGACCATCATTACAACATCACCTAATCTGAAACCTACGTACAGGAAAACCCCCAAAATCAATAAGATATTAAATGAAATGAAATGATCTGCATTTATCTAGCGCTTTTCAAGTCAATGACTTCCCAAAGCGCTTTACATTGTGCTTCACATTTCCCAATAGCGGCCGTGATCTGTACAGCCATGTAAGGCGCTAACCTGCTTATTGGGGGTATTGGGGGTTCAGTGTCTTACCCAAGGACACTTCGACATGTAACACGGAGAAGCCAGGATTCGAACTGGGATCCCTTAATCCTAAAACGATCGATCTACCTCCTGAGCTACTGCCGCCCCCGAGATAAACAGAAGGTTGTTTGTTTTCAATGCAAAACATATAATTCTTCAGAAACGAGCTTTATTTCTGGGTTATTGCCTTTTCTCAGTGAATTTCACTTGAAAAAATGTATAAATGATTGATCAACTCCAAGTTTGTGCTCTGATGAAGGTTTTCATGTTTATAGCAATCAAAACTGACGATCGGGTTTTTGCATACATTGATAACACAGAAGGGAAAAATAAAGTCTTCTGGACAGTTTTTTTATTAATGTGTCCCCGACTTGTGAAAGAAGTATCACTCTGGTCTTAACATCCAGCATCACAGAAAAACAGTATAAGATAATTTATGTATCAGTATAATTTTAGCAGAATGATCAAATTCTACAGAGTGTGTAATGCCCACTTCACAGTTGTTAAAATGTGATGAAACAGTGTTTCCCATATAACTTTGGGAGACCCTGTTGGGTGGACAGCTCCGGGAGTTGGGTGGCTATGCCACCCATAAGAAGATTTTGTAAATTTTGAATTCAAGCACATCGATCTTGCATGCGTTTTTAGAGCAAAATCAAGAGACTAGATCTTTGACGATTGTGTGCTCTTGTAAACTATTGAATCATAAATGCGCTAATTATGAAAGGTAATGACACAACACACAAGCCAAACCCACAAAGCATGGTAAACGAGACATGAGTTCAATGCAATAAATAATTTACTCACCAGCTAAGTAGTCTAAAAATAATTAGTGTTGTTCTGATGCCGATGCTGTACTATATTAAGGTATCATATCAAGTAAACAGACCAAATAACCAATATGAGTGTTACAATTAATTGAATGTAACACTCACGTCAGTGATTTGGTACCTTTACTAATAATAGTACTGCTGCTTTTGTTATTGCTGCTATGACAGCGTGCCGGTTCGTATCTGTTGTGTTAAATGGAGGTTATTGTATTTCACAACTTACGAGCGACACTTAGGGCAAATGTCCATCAATGTGTTTTTCTGCCCTGATTACATTTTTTTAATTGCTTGCAATGGCAGAGCCACGTTTTTACGTTTTGTTGAAAATGCTGGCAGCGTGACAAGGTACTGGTCAGGTTCTCTGTGCGCAACGCTTGTTCCTAAACATTTTTTCTGCTCGCAGAGAGTTGAAAAATGTTCTACATTTGGAAAATGTGGCACTCGTCAATGTCACATTTTACCCAGACATCTAGTCACAGTGCTGGTGGGCAGGGACAAACAACCCGACAACCAAATGGCATTGGGGGGAGGGGCTAACTGCCCAAGAACCCTTCTGACTGACAAAGATACGTTTTTTTTTAATAATTTACATCAGGGGTGGGAAAACTACGGCCTGTGTGAAGTTACATTAAGATGCTGCATGTGAGTCAGACCTTGGCAGTTAAGGAATCCATGAACTGTGAAACGTTCTAAAGTAAATTGTTTTAAACGATATTTATTTAATTCAGAATCTAATTCAGTGGGCCTTCGGTGTCGTGCGTGATCGTCTGCCGGAAGCAAGTGAGAGAATTTGGAACGTGTGTGTGTTTTATGGGAGGCAGGGGTGTGACTTCAACATGATTGTTCATTTCTTGCGGAGTTCCGTCACTTCCTGTAAGTGGAGTCGGCTGGTGGCATTTCTTCTACACCGTGAACGAGATATAATTCTGTGTCGAGCACAATAACACCTTTGTGGCTCCGCTCGAATCTTCCTATGTATGGGGAACACTGCAGAAGATGCTGCAAACAAACCAAAACAAGAAACAAGAGCATCACTTTGGCTGGCAATAAAATGCAGGCACACAACCAGGTTGTCAATCACATTGTAAGAGCCTTGAAGTAGATGACTAGAAGTATTGGTCTTTTCAACATAACTGAGAATAGCACCACGACAAGTGCTGGTTGTGGGGTGGAGAGGGGTTGGCTAGGGGCTAAAGAAAGCTGCCACGTAGCACCTTTGACAGAGTTAGATTTGCATATATTACTTATTCTTTGCACTTTTCTTAGTTTATTATAGACAAGACTGCAATACTGTGCATAATCACACAGAAACAGTCTGAGCTGTAAAACATCCAGTGACATTTGGCGGGAGATTGGAGTTTCTTTTTCATTTTTTGACACTAACGAGTCCTCAGCGGTGAGGCAACGCTCCCATTAGCGACGTGTGCTCGAATCCGCCTTCAAAGCTCGTTAGGAATACCAGGCAGCCTATCTTGTTTAAGAATAGTGTGTCTCTTCGTGGAGTTTGAGCTTTTTGTTTTATTGTTGTATTTATTTTATAGTGTTTTTTATGGGATCATTGCAGCAGTTTGCTATGCTGTGTTATGTGTGCTATTAATTACCTGCCTGCTGATTGCTGAACACGCCTGGGAGCAGAGCACACACCAAATTGGTCTGTTGTCGAATAATCATTTGAGCCATTAAGGGTAAACATTTTTCCCATCTTTGACTGACACTCACTCATTTTCCTTCTTATTAATGGGGGATTTATTAAAGCTCCACCTTTTAAACAATCACAACAAACGTGTAGCAAGATTTGCTGTAGAATCCTCATCATTATTGGTATACAAAGAATGGCTCGATAGCCGTCTCGGTTTTAAAGGGACAGTGAGTATTATGTCACTATTTGATGTCGTTGAATTGGGAAATGGAACCAAAAACAAGTGCTAAAAAGCACAAGGAAGAATACAAACCATGTGACCAAAATGCATGATTTTACTTCTCATTTTTTGCCCAGCCTTTTTGAGGTTTTTCGATATACGTAGCAAGAAGATGGCGAGACAATTATGTCAGCTTCCTCTAGGTGAGGCTCATATTATGTCAAACACATGCAAATTTCTCCATCTACCAGTGTATCTAAAAATGTATTTTTATATGGTAGTTCATGTATTTTTGAAAATAATTATTTAAATCAATATTGTTTTTTTATATGAATGATGATTTTTACCAGTAGAATACGGTAAATGACACACATTTCATTTGACTTGTTCAACCCTGTTTAAAAGATACACACTTACTACCAATCTCAAATGTTCTGGTACGCTTTTCCTGTTATTATTTTGTTCTATTTTGGCTTTGACATTGGTGCATTTCTCTTCCCCGAGTTGCCACCTTTGCGCCGGATTGCTACGAGGATGCGATGAATCAAGCGTTTCTTTTTGTGCTATTTTAAAAAGCCCCATATGACATTTTCATTACTTTTAATACAGCCATTGCAATTTCAAGTGTAATTAATATTTTCAAAGTAATTTTCTCAGCTCACACAAACTTATATGTAAAGCAAAGCTATTGTGAAAAGATATACAGTCATAATTATGAAGTAACGAAATATGTTGTTGATAACTCTCTTAAAAGATTTTCTGTCTGCAGCAAAATAAGAAAACCAATACTTAAAAATGATTTGCCAATTCAACAAGATTTTTAAAATAAATATATACATAATGTACAGTTTATAAATAAAAAAAATGTACGAAACGCAAAGTCCTTTACCATTCAAAGAGCCAGTAACTATAAAGTTAGTTTTTCAACATCGATATGAAAATCGATATGAAAACCGCAAGTGATGCAATGTGTATTGTTCTTCGTGATTCCCTAAACTTTGTGAAAAAAAATAGATATGTTTTTTTCCCCGAGTAAGTTAGAATCTAGTATGACGAGGTTCGGCTCATCTCAGGTGAGCGGCATGACACCTTACACCGAAAAACAACAGGTACCAACTGATGAAGGTTCTGTACCTGAGTCAGATCAGGAGGCTTTTCCAGCCATTGGTAACGATGTAAACGGGGGCATGGTTTGTTGGATCCTGTGCATAAGAAAAAATTAAATCACTCAAGGTGTTGGTTCTGAAGGAAGATTGGATCCGGCAGCTTGGAATGGTTGGTGGTCGGGAGCTGCAGTGCCCAATTTGGCCACCATAGGGAAGTAAATATGCCACGACAGTAGATTAAAATTGGTTCAGCCGTTTCAGAGCCTAAAAGTGACATACAGAAACACAGACACTCAAATTGGAATTCATGAAGTAGTTTAAACAAGATTAGATTTTCATTTTATTGGATTTCAAAATGTCACATTATTTTACAAAATAATTGTAGTATACAAATAAAAATGACTGGACTTGACTTGACTTGACTATACAAGGGCCACTTTTTTCTCACCGTAATTAAAAGGGACAGTTTGTATTATTTAACCCCCTCCTCAAAAATCCTGGTCCCAGTATTGCCTTCTTTCTTGATTCAGAATATTTGTGAGCCTCACTCTGCATCTGCAGACGTTACATATTTCGTAGGTTGTACTTTATTTGTGCAATGATTGTTTAGTGGAAACATATTGCTGACCATAATCCAAAAACATTGGATGCAAGTGGAATAAAACCGGGTTGGCGGCAGTGAGAGGGGGGGGGGATTTTTAAGGGTTATTGTTCTATCTTCGTTATTCTTTATCCATTATCCGTTATCGGTCAGTTCATAATACGCTACAAAGCCTATGAGCCGAGACACTTACTCTCAGCCAAAAGGCCAAGCTAAGGTCCTAGCCCTGAAGCCTTGCTGCGATCATTGCGAATGCACCGTTCCCGGAGGTACTGCAATACCGGGCCGATGCGTGGAGTGGACAGAGCAAGCTCTTTTTCCATCCCGGATTGCAAAAATCAGCTCGACGCAGTATCGTTAATATTCTCTGAAACGTCTACGTATACTACACTTGATCTTAGCCAAAAGGCCGAGAAGCATGCCAATTCCTAATCTCTGAACCAGCATTGATGTAGATAAGATTAAAATAGGCATCAGGTTTTATTTCATGACCACACTTTGTATAGTCATGGTATCAGAGACAAAAGTTAAAGAATGGAAAAAACAAATTCGTTCTGCAATAATAGTATAAAAGAACATAATAGAATCTATTCTCATCGTAACATGTGAAATGTGTAATGAAATTAATATTATTAAAATAATCTGATGAATCTGCCTTTTTGTGTGTTATCCATACAATTTTTGGTCCCCTGAATAGGATTAGAAACTCTTGCTGAAATAAACCCAAGTTCTACCCTGTTGCAAAGTTTACGTTGAGAAAAAGTGAAAAATAATTTTATACCAAATGTGTTATACAAGAGTGTGCCTTACACATGATTATGATCATTAGATTCAAAATATGATGTGAATTAGAAGAGAAAATCCAGAAATTGTGAATTAAATGAGAAAGAATTTTAACGCTGAAAAGATATAACCTTAAACATGTTTTGAACTTTTCGATTTACATATTGAGTGAGGCACAGCCTTGCCTGCCTCCCCTGACTGCACGTCACTGAAAATAGCTTTTCAATGTTAGCCACTGTCAAGTCAAGTCAAGTCAAGTCAAATTACATTTATTTGTATAGCCCTTAATCACAAAATGTCTCAAAGGACTGCAAAGGATTACAATTACACCATCGCCTGATCTTAAACCAACAACCACCAGCAAATGGCCTCTGTTGTCTTAGTTTCCCCCCATCATCAATATGGTTTGGAGATGCTGAATAGGAAAAAGCCCAGTAGCTGAACGAGGCAGATTGCAATCAGATACACTTTGGAGGTTCTACCGACCACCAGATCAGCCAAGAATGGGGACAAAAAAACAACCTGTTTTCAAAGAAACACACAAAGTGAGATTGAACTGTATTCAAATAGATAGAATGAAAAGCCACAATAGCTTGTGTGCATGGACTGATGTACCGATGAATTGATGGCTAGATGGTGGACAGACACTATGTCCGTCAGAAATGTCTTTTGTAAACAAGTTGTTGGATCAGCAGCCTGGTATTTTGCAGGCGTATGGACAGACAGATCGATCAACTCGATAGCAGCCTTCATTTCCTTGTAATGGTCAGTGTTGACCTTCTAGGCATTGAGTGTTTCTCCAGAGTGACGCATCCATGCTCAGTCTTCTTTGGAAAACATGCTTACTTTCATTAGGGCCTCCTTGCTGTTGTCGATGCAAAACAGAGTGGACCTTTTGCGCTGATCGATACATATAAGAATGGAGCTTCTCCTTGGAGACTTATCAACGACAGGAGTCTATTAATACAACACTCCAGCCCCCTCTTGTGCTGTACTTTGATTTGAGAAATGCGGTACAGTGATGACTTCAGTCCTGAAATGAATGCATTTTTTCAAAAATTCAAAAACTTGTAACATAAATCATCTATCCTCCCACAATCCAAAAACATGCATGTCAAGTTAATTGGCTGGTTGAAGTTCTCCCTAGGTGTGAATGAGCGAGTGAGTTGTCTCTCTCTGTGTGCCCTGCGACTGGCTGGCAACCAGTTCAGGGTGTCCCCTGCCCACTCCCCGAAGACAGCTGGGATGGGCTCCAACACCTCCACAACCCTACTGAGGATAAGCCGTGCAGATAATAGATGAATGGATGGATGTATATATAAATCCCGTTAACATTGACTTGTGCACCCGCACTGCTGTTTCATTAACAACATACGCCAGCCTATCAAAAATTCAAGTCCACGTAACACAAAGCCCTCCCTGCGTTGCCCCTGTGATAGCAATAACTGCGTGCAGCCTACTGCACAACATAATGCACAATACTTTGATATCAATGACAAAAAAGACAAATAGATTCAAAATCCGCGAAGCAATGAACCAATGATAACAGAAGTGCGATGTAGCGAGGGGTCCTTGTATATACCTTATTGAACACAAAAACTCAATGTTGCTGATCATGCATGATATTCCATCCCCTGTGAGAAGAAGAATTGGTAGGATTAGTATGTTGATTGACTTTGTTTTAAACCTCAATTACAAAACCCGTGCTCTAATTTTGCATCTTTTCACTCACCTCGCTGAATAATTCCGTTAGTTATTTTTACCTCAAAGCTCAAGTGATCATTGAGTGTTGGCCAGGGGATTTAGTGTGCATGTTGTTAAATAAATATAAAAATAAATGAGTAGACGCCACCTTAACTCACTTGTTTTGATTTCTTACTAGAATCTGTCTAACAAGCGTAAAGGAGGATAACTGGAAAATAAAATCCAGACCTTGGAGATGCGAGGCTACAGAAAACTTCCAGGCATCAGCTACTTGACAAATGAAACGGTGCACAACACCACCAGAGGGCATATTGAACCCTACGAAGAACTGTTGTCAACTGTGTGCCGACGTAAACTTCAGTGGTATGGTCATGTCACAAGATCATCTGGACTGACCAATATCATTCTCCGAGGCACAGTCCAAAAGGGCAGGAGGAGAGGAAGACCAAAAAAGAACTGGGCCGACAACATTAAGGAATGGACTGGTGCCAACTTTTCCGCGACCCAAGAACAGCCCAGGTACCGTCAACAGTGGAGAAAACTGTCCGGCGAAGCGTCCTCATTGGTGCCCTGACGACCTGGTTAAGGGATCGGTGAACCGGGAACTGGAATCTGTAATATTTGCGCCAAAATGGCAGTATTGAATAACCACCTGGGCGCTGCAACAAATCTGTGGACTCTGTCAGGTCATTTGGGTTCATTACCCGATGATGAGCTGTGAGAGCTTGTCTGGGGAAAGTTGGAGGAAGGGGGGTGGGTGGGGGGTTAGGGGGCTGGTGTTGCTGTGGACGGCAGTGCCCAAGGGTGGCGTCACTTTCTCGTTATATGTGACAAATGATTCCCAGGCCTGCACTCGGCTCTTTGAATTATGGAAGCGGGTGTGAGATCGCTGACCACACGTTGACCCCCGGGCGATGGCAAACGGTGAGAAATGGTTGGAGTCAATCTTTCAGCTCTGCAAAGAGAGAAGACAGTGAGGGAGACGGCCTATTAGCGGTATCATGACATTACAACCGAAGCAATTCTTAGCAAGCTGTACTGAACTGTTCCTTTATTATTTTTTTACTTGTGGCATATCACTGTTTTGCTTTAAATTGTTGCTTCATTTTTTTGGTTTCACTGTGCACTCGGCTGAAATTAATCAGTGGAAATTTAAGTTTAAATCAGTGCTCCGCAGTCCTTTCTGTACCGGCTCGGTAGTAACATTAGTGATAATTATGCAAACAATAAGAACTACCCTAAATCAACTGTATAATCAAAAGACTAGTAGGAATCCAGATAACATTGGAAAAGGCATTTGAATTTATCTCATCATCAACATATTTTTACTCACAGTACCATGTTGTACAACGTTACTTTGGCTTAACTTTTCCCCATAATGCTCCATTACAATATTGTACAACGTGGCACTTTGAGTAAAATTGGTGTAATGATGAGATACAATCTAATGCCTTTCCCTATGGCATCATCAATCCTATTTATCAAAAGGTTAGGCTATAGACATGCTCTCACCATTGCGATCTGGGTTTGATTCCTTTTGCAGCTAATGCTGGGAAAATGTGGTCAGCTACATTTGTTGATTGATCTATCATTGCTAAAATGCGGTAATATATTGCTGTATAACCTCATGTATAACGGGTACCCAAACGATTAGTTTGTTTTGAGGTTCAAATTAATGCGGTTAATAAGTTTGTTTGTTGATATTGGACATTTGCAAAGGAGGATGGCTGTTACTTATTTTGACTATTATTGTCCACTGTTGCTTGTTGTTTTCACAATTACACATTGTCACTATATTAGTTTTGTTTTTACCCCTGAAGATATAATAAAAAGAGAGTACTCAGATGAGGGCTTTAGGACGGGATGGAATTCTCTCTTATGAAGGCCACTCTCTTGCAAGTTCAAAATCTGTCATGTCTCGCACGGTTGCCATGGCGCCTGCGTTTGACCCTGCTTTGCTTTTTTGGTCCGGTCCGTTTTTTTTTGGTCAACTTTGCTTTCTCCAATAAATTTCGTGAGTAAGTTTACGCAAATGAGTTCTTACTTCCTGCTTCCCGCTCCTCTACGTGACAAAATCCACTGATGTCTTTTCTGCCTGTTTTGAGTGTCCTCTAAATTTTAAACTGAACAACAGTCTTTGCAAAAAGTAAAGGAATCTTTTATCTTTCTGTGCAGCCTAGTATAAAAAAAAAACCTTTCCATGGCCAGGTGGTTGCTGACCACTGGTTACAATAAATAAGTAGAAACGCCAAACCAAATCCAAAGAACATTGGGACTTATTTAAGGTTCCAACTGATGGCTGGTGGATATACACTGGTTTTTCCTTTTTATTTTGTGTCTGCAACATGTTTCAAAAAAGCTGGGAATTGGGTAGGCTTACCACTGGATTACATCATCTTTTGTGTTGTAGCAGAACTCAACTCATACATTTTCTTTGAAATGTATGTACTATCTGCCTGACAAGCATAAATACCGTATTCCAATAAAAAATCAGTCAAGTTCTTAAAACAATTGCTTCTATGCAGCCTATATATCAGTGGAGAGTCTTGCCAAAATATTTACAAGTTCATCTTGACATAACCTAGGATTTTTTCCCCCAGTGACAACAGCATACCGATAGTTTCCTCTCTCCTTGACTGTCGCTCTCTGTTGTTCTCTCCTTTTTTGCTCTCTGTGTCTCACTTTCTCTATGTCTTTCCTCTGCATTGGTTTAGGAGTAACCGAATACACGTAACAGCGTGATGTAACCAGGATACCAAAAAATGTCATTTTATGCCGTTACAATTTCAAGAAAAAGAACACTTAATCAAATTACATCTTATTTAGTCAAAATAATTTACGGGCGTAAAATTGTATTTAAAACTATATTTATGTATACATTATGCACTAAAAGACGAATTGCGTCATAATTTCACTGACACGAAAGGGACAGAGTGTCACGACCGGTATAAGCAATGCTTTATTAAGGGATCGGGGAAGTCAGGGCGAGAGGAAAAAAAACAGCAATCTGGTGCTCGCTGGGCAGGAGGAGCGGGAAGCCCTCGCGAACAAAGCATCGTCGGATATCGGAACAAGTCGGTAAGCCAGGACGGGAGACAAAGCGTGGTCGGAGATCGGGTAGCCGGAACGAGCCGGAAGCCAGGGATTGATACAGGCAACAGAATTGGGCAGGATACGGGTGGCCGGGACAGAAGAACGGAGCTTGGATCAGGGATCGATACAGGAAACACAATCACGATACGGGTAGCCAGGACAGGAGGACGGTTCTTGAATCTGGGATCGATACACGAAACAGATTCAGGATACAGGTAGCTGGGACAGGAGAATGGAGCTTGGATCGGGGGTCGATACAGGAAACAGAATCAGGATACAGGTAGCCGGGACAGGAGAATGGAGCTTGGATCAGGGATCGATACAGGAAACAAAATCAGGATACGGGTAGCCGGGACAGGAGAACGGAGCTTGGATCGGGGATCGATACAGGAAAAAGGTTGGGATAAACGGGAGCCAGAGTCAAAAGTGCTTGCCTTGCATGCGCTGAGGATCGCGGACAGACTGACCAGGAGTGAACAAGAATGTTGTGTTTAAATAGGAAGAGGACTAATTAGGGAACGAGTGGCAGCTGGGGCTGAACGAGTGAGCGCAGGTGAGGGCAATTGGCAAATCATGACACAGAGAGAAATTAAGTTTACACACGACGTGTTCGAAGCAGCTAGGCAGCAATGTTGCTCGCTAGCGAGGCGTTCATGATAATTTTGTAAATTGGACGATTTCCTTTTGGAATTTTGCAGTTACTTGTTGATCAAAACCCACTAATTGACTACTTAATTATTATGTTGTGATAAAGGGATCCCAGTTCGAATCCTGGCTTGTCCGTGTTACACGTCGAAGTGTCTTTGGATAAGACACTGAACCCCTAATATCCCCAATAAGCAGGTTAGCGTCTTACATGGCTGCAATACAAGGCCGCTATTGGGAAATGTGAAGCACACTGTAAAGCGCTTTGGGAAGTCATTGACTTGAAAAGCGCTATATAAATGCAGATCATTTCAGATCAATTCATAATAATTAACCCAAAAAATCTGACTACTTTCAAGAGGATTGGCATCCCCATTTCAAACAAGTGAAAATGTTTGATGGCAATTTAGAAATTTAGAAAGTTAAAAACAATATTGGGTTCTTAATGCCCCCTTAATGTAAACTAAAATTAAGCATATCTTGCCTGTCATGTGGAAGAGAAAATTTTACATCGCTTAATAAACTATACGCCATGGTTAAAATTTGAATACTTTTTTGTAGGACTACAAATAAGTACCTGACCTTGGTTTCCTCCAATTCATTTTCAAAGTTACATTGTTCTATTTTGTTAAACACAATTTAGTATTTTTATCTATGTTGTTTTTGTCTTTGATTAGTATATTAGGTATTCGAGTTATCCAAAAGTAATTGAAAGTAGTCCAAGTACATTACTACATTGTTATAGTTAGTAGGGGCTTTAATTTACAGGTCACTAGCAACTGTATCGGATTACATTTTTAAAGTAACAAAGCTCCTCTGTTTCTCTGTCTTCTTACTTTGTCCCTCTCCTTCTTTCACTATTGGTATGTGTCTTCTCGTCGTATCCCAACTCACTGTCTGAATTCTTACTGCCTCTATTCACACTTTCTCCCATTATCTTTATCTTTTCACTTCTATTTATTTGTCACTGTCAGTCCACCCATGTGTACCTTATGTACCATTCAAAGTATGTTGCATTTCAAATGAGAAGCAACAGTTTTCAAAAGGTGTATGTATCAAGTGCATGTATAGTCTTTGTTTTATTTTGCTTTCACATCAGCCCTCTTGAGATCTGAGATTGGGAATAAACTTGACACCTTTGATAAATATTTATTGACGTTATTTGGTTGCTTAATGTGGAGCTCACTGACTCGCCTGCATACAAACAGTGTTTGAATATCAAATATGTGAATACACGTGAAAGCAAACAAAAAATCTGCCAATCGACAGCTCCTGCTTTGTATATGTGTGATTGTACAATTGTTGAAGGTGAGATTGTCTGTCATCTGATACACGATGAGCTGTGATCAATTCTCTAAGCCGTTGTCTTTGGGAAGTACTTGGAAAGTCATGAGTGAAAACAGAGCAGCGTGTTAAACATTTGCCTCACACTAACTGAATGCTGATGTTGCGCAAAGACAGTGGGCGGACCACGTCACCTAGCTTAACAGGGCCCGGATGCTCTTATGACGGCCAGGGCGACGTGCATATTCCAAACAAAGACATTGATGGAGATTAATCTTACAAACAATAGTGCCTGAGAACACACAGATTTGAGTTTCTCAGTGGAACGCTTTGCATCTTGCACATGTAAATTCTTTATTATGTAACCTCTTTATTCATTTAGTTGTCGTAATATAACTTCTTTTTTTATTTTGTCGGGATTGCATAACTTCTTAATTATTTCAACTGTGCTTTATTTTATAGCCATAAGTAGCCTTGAGTTGTGTCATACCTGCTAGAACCGGTTTAGACAGATGCTTGTTGTGCACTGGAAATGTTTAGCACTAAAAGTTTCATTTGAGTTTAGGTTCATATTCTAGACCGCCATTTTAGTATAAAAATGATTGTAAGTTATTTTGTCTTGCACAGCTATTGTCTGTAACTCACTCATGCCTGGAATATTCTGTAAATTGAAGACAGAGCAAGCTTTGTCTCTTTTCCGCATGCTGAAATCAACATCCGGGTTCTACAAGACCTTATAGAGAGACACAAGAGTTGGAGTGGAGAGGTTATATTGAGCTTTTTATTAAAATAATTGTGCCTGTTAAATACAGAACAAACTGCTTGTGTTTGTCATGAGGGTGTTCACGAAACCGTTTAAATAACAGAGAGAGGCTGGCTCTGAGATTAACGAAACACTGAGGGAGGGGTGGCCAAGACAAGGAAAAGACTTTGGTTTCTGGAAAATCCCAAAATCCTTCCATTGACAAGGCATTAGTTGATAGCACACTAGATATCACTTGGAACATACAGAGAAGTAAACACTTCATCCAAATACATGGATAATCATATGGTGCATTAATTAGAACTTAATGTTTGACATGATTGAAATAATAATGTGAGGATTACAACATCCATCCATCCATTATCTGCACCGCTTATCCTCAGTAGGGTCACGGAGCTCATCCCACCTATCTTCAGGCAGTGGGCAGGGGACACCCTTAACTGGTTGCCAGTCAGTCGCAGGGCACACAGAAACTTTCACACCTAGTGACAATTTGGAAGATACCTCGCAAGCACGGGGAGAACATGCAAACTTCACACAGGAAGATTCGATCCCATGAGCTCAGAACTGTGCCACACACGCTGTAACCAATGCTCTACCGTGCTGCCTATGATTATAACAATCAAATGAAAAGTACAGTAAAACACATTTATGACTATATGTGAAGTGACATATTTCAATATTCCAACAAAATAAAACATTTAAAAGACCTTCTCATTGATTGAAGCCTGTAATTTGGACCAACATTCTCACAACCCACAATCTAAAGAACATGCAGAAGAACAAAAGTGTTTTTTACAACAGTGAGCACATTAAAAAGGTTAAACATTGGCACAGGAGTGCTCAAATTTGATTACAGCAACAGAGTGGCACTGACCTCCGCCAAGGCTCAATAATAATGTAATGCCACGCTAGAACGCTTGACAAATGGACATTGTTTAAGTATAACTTTGTGTTCATGAGCATGTACCAAGAGTTTCAGAAAGTGAGCTGTGGCGTTCACCTGCTCTTGTATCATACAATATACTGTATGATCATTTTCTGTATATAACCAGGACAGACATATGACCTAGAAAATATTCAGTTTAATAATGAACTGGTATGTGTGTATGTAAGTGACTTGAACAGAAACAGAAAAGCAGAAGCAAGTAGACTAAATATGTCAAGACTTTAGTTCTCTCTGGACCACGGGATAATATCTATTCATTCAATCTTTTTTCCAACCGCGTACCCTCACTAAGGTCGTGGGGTTGCTGGAGCCCATCCCAGGTGACATCGGACAGTGGGCAGGTGACACCCAGGACTGATTACCAGCACAACACAGGGCACACATAGACATATAGCAATTCACACGCGCATCCATATTCAGAAAAAACCCACACGGGTTTCTGGAGAACACTCAAATTCCGCACTGGGAGCTAGGTAGCTGTATTTGAACCAATGACCTCTAAACTGTGGGGCAGACGTACTAATCAGTCATTCACCATGCCACAGATAAGATTGTATTACTACTAAAACCGACCAGCTGCCCAAAGTTCCACGAGACGGTAATATTAACGTTCTGTATTTGATATGTGGTGAATTTGATATCTCAAGGTCTCGTTGCACATAGCACTCTTGTTATTGTTCCATTCATGTGTCAGTGTGTATCCTGTGTCGTCTTGTCTTCATGTTTTGTTCAGTTGGAGCTAGTTGGTGTTCCAACATTATGTAGCAGAGCCTTCTTTAAAGTAGCTTTGATGTCGAAATGGTTCCATCTCGACAAAATAGCACTTCAAACATGAAACATATGTATATTGTTACTCAACACGCCCGAACGGCGACATCTTGTGACGATCTCTACAAAGACTTCAGGTAAGTTAAACGTTTCAGCAAAGCTAAAACTTGGTCTTTTGAATATTAGACCGCTTGCTCCTAAAGCTTTACTTGTTGATAATATTATTCGTGATTACAAACCTAACTTGATTGGTCTATGTGAAACTTGGTTGAGACCGGATGAGTTTTTACCGTTAAATGAGGCTTCTCCTCAAGACTACGTGAGCAGCCATGTAGCACGCTCTTTGAAGAAGAATGGCGGTGTCGCGATAATTTCTGAAAAAACACTCAAATTTACTCCTCGTACCTCTAATAATTATAAGGCGTTTGAGGCTCTTATTATGCGGTCCTCTCTATTGTCAATTTATGTAGTAACTATTTATCGCGCACCAGGGCCATACTCAGCCTTCTTAAATGAATTCTCTGAACTTATGTCTGACCTAGTAACCTATGCAGGCAAAATAATAATTATGAGGGACTTTAATATTCATATGAACTCCCCACTCAGTTCACTTACTGTTGTGTTTCGGTCTCTAATTGATACATTTGGTTTTAATCCACTGGTTGATTTGCTAACTCGTAAAGATGGAAACACACTCGACTTAGTTCTGACTCGAGGAGTTTCAACCTCAAACATGACGGTGTTACCGTGTACTACCGTTATTTCTGATCATTATTTAGTTACATTCGAGGTGCTAGCTAAATGTAGTACTAAAAAAGCTGAAGGACTTAGCGGACGCAATATAAGCACTGGCACAGTTTCTGAGCTCTCTGATCTTCTTTCAGGAGCAGTTGCGTCCTTTCCTTCATACAAAGGCTCTATCGACTCACTCATGAATGAGTTTAATGCTACCCTGGCTAGCGTCCTGGATTCAGTAGCGCCCATACGGCCTAAATCACGACCTAAAAGACGCACGCCTTGGTTTACTGATGAAACTACATCCCTTGAACAAGAATGCAGGAAATCTGAAAGAAAATGGCGCGCTACCAAGCTTGAGGTTTTCCATCAAACCTGATGTGACAGCTTGTTAAAGTATAAAGCGGCCCTTGCCTCTGCAAAATCAGCCTACCTTTCGAAGGTGATTGCGTCACAAAAGAACAACCCCAAAATCCTTCTCGACACTGTAGCATCGCTGACATGCATGTTTTTAGAATGTGGGATAAAACCGAAGTGCCCGGAGAAAACCCACGCAAGCACGGGGAGAACATTCAAACTCCGCACAGGAAGGCTGGTAGATGGATTTGATCCCATGATCTCAGAACTGTGCTGCAGACGTGCTAACCACTCATCCGCCATGCCGCCTTCTGTTCAACTCCCGATTCTAATTTTGTAAAACCCTTGACCACCTTGAAAATGGGGTCAAAGATTTTTAGACTCTTGCAACTCACACTTCATACAACCTGCCTCTTCTCCTCACTTCAGTTCCGTCCAAGTTGTGAGCATCACAAATAGACATCAATGCCGATCATCTCACAAGAGAACAGGTTTTCAAGACAGGTGGGTTGAAGAGTAATATGTCGGATTAATAATAATTAAAATATTTGTTAAAAAATAAAATAATAAATTTGGCTGTTAATAAGCATTAAATGGCCCTCAACTTGTACTTTCTTTTATGCAACCTTGTCATGACTGCACCAACAAAACCCAGCCCCAGCTTTCCAAGGTACAAAATACTATTGTGGCTTCAGACCAGGGGAGGGCAAACTTTTAGAGTCGTGGGCCACATTAGATTAAAAACAATTGAAAGAGGGGCCGGACTAGGAAGGAAAAAATATTGATTGATCAGACATTTTTTTAGAGTCTTGAATCCTATATTTCGACGATAAATGAGGAAAACGATAATGTGGGTCTACAAAATAATACAACATACAAACTCCGCACAGGAAGTCCGGTAGCTGGATTTGAACCCACACAGGAGGTTGCCGAGACCTTATACACCATAAAAAATACCGCGGGACATTGGGGGACAAAAATAGCATGAAAACAACATTTTTTATTTTATCATTAGTACTTTTTTAGTATATATATGTCTTTTTAATCTTTTTTGTTGGACATGTCTGATTAAAAAACATGGTGGGCCGTTTGTGATCTGTAGGGTGTAATTTGCCCATCCGAGCCCTAGACCATATAAAGTTCAACACCACTCAGTTATACAGGCAATCTAACAAACAGTAGTCACGGTCTTAAAGTATATTCAGTATATCCTCTGAATAGATAGATCATTTGTGAGGCCTGCCTCATTGAGATAAAAGAGTGGATGTCACTCAATTTCTTGCGTCTTAACTCTGAAAAGACCGAAATGTTAGTAGTCATTGGTCCATCTAAATGCCGTGACTTATTCTCAAAAACTGCTGTGAACATTGACAAATGTCACATCACACAGAGTGACTCAGTTAAAAATGTAGGTGTCATATTTGACCCTGATCTATCCTTTGAAATGCATGTAAAGAAAATTACTAGAACCGCTTTCTTCCATCTTCGTAATATTGCTAAAATCCGTTCAATACTGTCTCAGTCGGATGCGGAAACTATAATTCATGCGTTTGTTACCTCCCGTCTCGATTACTGTAATGCACTACTCTTTGGTCTCCCGAAGTCTAGAATCAAGTCTCTTCAGCTGGTACAAAATGCCGCAGCGAGGCTTTTAACTAGGACAAAAAAGTACGATCACATAACACCGATTTTGGCTAACCTGCATTGGCTCCCAGTTAGCCTTAGATGTGATTTCAAGGTTCTCTTAGTATTATACAAAATCATACATGGACTTGCTCCCTCTTATCTTTCAGATCTGATTTGCCCCTATGTCCCGGTCCGAAGCCTACAATCTGAGAGTGCCGGTCTTCTGGTGATCCCAAGAGCAAAGAAGTGTTCTGCTGGTTCGAGAGCGTTCTCCATCCGGGCACCGGTGCTGTGGAATGCTCTTCCCCCTGAGATCCGATCTGCAACCTCAGTGGAAATGTTAAAATCTAAGCTTAAAACTGACTTCTACTTCATAGCATATGAATAACCTACTCTTCTCGTCGGCTGAAAAATAGTCTGTGCAATATAGTGTAATAATCTGTGAAGCCCTTTGAGACTCTTCGTGATTTAGGGCTATACAAATAAAAATGACTTGACTTGACTACATTGATAAAATGAGAATAGGCATTGGGGTGAGTACATTTTGGAAGGTCTGCATTTTCTCTTCTCATTTTACAAGGCAGGGCACACCCTGCTGATGTAGATTTGTCTTGCATCTAGAAAAATTGCACTTTATTTTGGTGCTACACTGGACAAAACAGAATAATTTTCAATAATGTATCCAAGTAAAATGTCCAATAGTGCTATTTCTCTGAACGTTTTTGAGTTCAAGGTTCTGATTATGGTCATGGAACTTATTAAACGTATTATGCTGGTCAATTTGAGTATAAACCAGTTAAATATAAATATATTTTGTGAGACAAAAGGGCAGCTAGGGATTCGTGAGAGAGGCAGCCATGGCCACTCAACATTTCTGCGGCTAATTTAGTAACTATTCAAATGCATTTTTTCTCCCCGGTCTTGGACAAATTCTCTAGATTCGTACACAAGTATTTATGCAGCACTCAACACTGGTCGTGATGCATTCTTAGTGTTTACGCTCGAAAACAAAAATAGGTGGGGAGGGGGGACGTTGGGAAACATCTGCTTTGCCATTAATGTTGCATCGTGTGCCCGGCCGCCTACTATATATTTACAGCTCTCGGAGTGTGTAAACTCGTAACTCAACCCGAGGCTCTGAATACATTTGATTGGGTGTCGTACAGTGTCCTGTTATTGCGCCACATCGGCACAAATGCTGTCCTTCGACCCTACCCTTCCAGCATTACCTCAAGATGCATATGCAGGTTGAGGAAAATGAGCGGCATGGTGGTTCACTGAGAGCTCAGGACGCAAGCCAGTAAATCAATGCGCTTGCGTAGGTTTGTGTACGCGTACTCGCTAAAGATGAACGGATACGACGCTGGATGGGCTTAGAATGTAGCCCAAGGGAGTTTCTTTGCCAATTCAGAGCTGGCATGAAAGAACAGACGAGGCCGAATCTGAAATCCACTTCAGCGCTTTAATTGTTTCACTCCAGTTTGATGCTTGTGTGGAACGAGTCTGCTCCTAAATCCCCGAGTTGTCTATTGAACGTGCATGCCTCAGGAAACGTAACTTCCACTTTATGTCTTGGAATATATTGCCGCATAAAACTGCAGCATGGAAGAAAGCTCTCCCATTGATTGGTGTGCTAGGCCTTGTGTTTCATCGGACTGTAATACATTGTCCTACATGTTAAGAAGATTTTGTTCCGGTGGGATGAACCCAAAAGTTTTTCACTGTTGGCCCAAAGAAACGTTGCTTATCACCAATGAAGTGACTTGGTGGTTACTGAATGCCTTGGGGCTGTTTGTACTTAGCTGACCCTCAGCCTTTGGTAGCTATGATCGAATTCTGAACAGTTGCAAATCGCAATCAGTGTTAGCCAGTGTTTCGAACACAAGCGTCATGAATCACGTTATGTAACGGCGTTATCTTTTCAGTATCTAAATAATTGTTTTTTTTTCAGCCGTTACAACGCCTTTACCATTACTGACGGTAAAAAGCGATGCGTTACTTTGTCTAGTAGAAATCAGCATAGATGAGCAGGACGTCCTCAGTCAGCCTTTTTGCAAACTTCTCCACCCACAACCCAAGAACGTAAATACTGCTCTCATTCAACCTAACACGGCAGCCATCTACAATAACCTAAAACAGTGCGTGCGTGACAACGTCACATAATGGAGAACGTCCTACTGTAATAGCACCGTTGCTGTGGTGCTATTAAATTCACAATACTTAGCATTGCATTTGAGAAAACTAGGATCATTTTTCAGTGGTTCCTGCGTCTTTAAACACTAATTGTTACAAATCTCTCCACACTGAGAGAAGTCTTGTCAGCTAGACAAAGAAAACGAGAGGGACAGTGAGAAAAGGGAGAATAAAGAAAAAGGGAGTGGGAGATTTGGAGAGAGGAATTAGATAGACACTTTACATTTTTTTTTCGTAGACTTTTGTTGTAAACAAAAAAATTGAAGTACAATTGCTGATTCACCAGTTCACCATTGTGTGACATTGTGAGGGTTTGATTTATTTATTTTACAATGCAGTGTTAAATGCACTTTATATTGTTGAACTGTTTACTGGTGTGTGAAAATACTTAGTATTGCAGCATATATCTAGCAGTTGTCTGACTCGAAATGTTGAGGGAAACTCGATATTGTTTTACAATTGACTTTTGTTGCGAACAAATTATTCTAAGTGGTAGGCTACATCTACTTGACCAGTTGTCTTAGGTTGTGAGAGTTTCATTTGATTTACTAAACCCATTCTATATTCTAGTGCTGACTGGTATTTTATGTTATTGTTTTTTGTTGTTGTTGCACTTCAAGTGTAAAATAAATGTGTTGCTGGTGAGGTGCAATAAATATAACAAGGATTTTTAACACAACTCTCTGTATGTTCTTCTCTATACAACTACTCAGCAAATTTGGAATTATTTGACATACAACTACTTTTTAATTTAAGTAACATAAATAGTTACCTTCCCTGGAAACTAGTTACTCGGTTGCTAACTTAGTGACTTTTTGGAAGAAGTAGTAAGTGTCCAAAACAAATTCATTTTTTAACGTAACGTTCCAAACACTGGTGTCAGGACAATACCTTCAGAATTAAACATAAATTGTGTAGAAAAAGCTCATTTGAATCTCTAGCTAGGTTGGATTCCATAACCTCAGAATTGTGCTGCGGACACGACCCTGGAGGGACAAGTGTGCTCTATTATCATTTAAAGCAAGTTTGGATTTGGATGTTTTCCAGTGACGTGCAGTCAGGAGAGGCAGGGAAGCCTGTGCCTAACTTATAGTCATGGCAATATAGCATTAAAAAGGTAGCAAATGGTTCTATTTAATCACTGTTGAAGAGCGAGGCACGCAATTCTCTTGCCTCATCGCAGAAGACAATCAATTTATTGACCAATTGAATTAAAGTGGCGAGTTCTTTTCAAAACTCGTCTCGCCTTTTTGGAGCCACACATATGTTTTTGGTATTTATTATGTCAGGATAACGGATGAAAAATCTTGTTTAGTTAGTCTGAAGGGTGGCTAGGTGAATTATTTTTACGATTTTGTACTTGTACAATGTACTTTAATCAGGACACACACTCTTGGATTTATGGAGTTTTCTTTTACTAATCATCAACTGAAGAAGCTTGAATAGAACACAAAACAATAAAAATAAAATAAAACAAAACATAACTAGAAGTTGAGAACTTAAACTGGAACCATTCGGATAGACTACAACATTGGCTTGATGATTATGTTATTGTATTTTGATAGAGTTACTCCTTTTACATCACACCAATACCAATACCTAGCAACAACATGATGTTCTGCAAAGTTCTGCGTCAATGACGAAGACGGCCCAGTCTTTATGTCCTCGGCTGTAGAGCGACGAGGAGTCCCGGTAGGCTTAAGAGTCAGTTGGGACAAGGACCACAGGATGCAGAGTGTTGAAGGAGAGGTTGACGGCTGGTGGCTTGAGGCTTCTCTGAGGTCACTGGCTTTGTCCTACCGATTTGGCCGCTTGCTTGATCAAGCTTGGCTGCTGACTTGGCAAGGTTCTCTGGCTGCTTGTTGAGCTGAAACCTGGTCAGGACCGGCCAGGATTTAAATCCAGTTCTTCTTGTTTGGATATGCGCTCTTTCCTTGTTGCTGGCCAAATTCAGACTGCCCTTGCAAGGTGAGACGTATACCACCTTTTGGTTCCAGTCTCCTGGGAGGGATCAACCCCTCCTGTGCTATAGTGGTCCGTCACAGCAACCTTTGATACGCAAATTAAGCCATAGCCCCCGTCCCCAATTTCACATTCCATCAGTATCAGTCAGATAACATATCTATGTGATTGACTTAAGACACAGTATTCACTTCACATGTTTTGACATTGTTTGATCATTTTTTGACATTGCAAAATGGAATTCTGACCAAACGTTGAATACTTTACACTGTTAATGCTTTTATTTAAAGGAGCAGCACATAAACTTTCGTTTATAGGTTAGGGGAATGGTTCTTAACCTTGGTTAAATCAAACCCTAGTGGTTCTGTGAGGCAGTCTTACAGGTTCGGAAGTCAAGACAGACTGAGTTATTATGTCCATATAAAAGGACATACCCCGCTTAGCCAAAACTAGCTGCAGATGTTTACGAGGCTGTCATGATTGCCAAAATGAAGACACCTGGGGCAATCGTTTGGCGCACAGGAGCGCGCTCTCTGATTGGCTGGCACTCCCCTCTTAAGCTGTCAGCACCCAGAGGGGAGTGTCAGACCATACTTGTGTCTGTGTGTTTCGCCAGATTACCAGTACCAAAGACTTCTCCTGTTTGATTCCTGATTTCTGTCCCACGTTTACGATCTACTCTCCTGCCGTGGCCACCGATCTGCCCGCTAAGCTGTATCGATTCTGCCTACCTGTCACGGAACTGCCATTCCGTCCGACGCTGCTGATGACCGAAAAACACTGGCGTCCAAAGCAAGCTCTGACAACTCATTCCAATAAAGATTTCCTTAAAACGAACGCAATTGGGTCAGAGATTCCGTCCTGGTTCCTGACAGAACGGTCTGACCAGAGAATGGACTCAGCGAACGTTTCTCTCCTCTCCGGAGAACGCGGAAATGCTGATCAGCCATCCGCGTTACAGCGCCTACTCCTGACCGAAGGTGCGCTACAGCAAATCGCAAATGACGTCACCACCCTGGTTCAACAAGTGCAACAACACCAGCACTTGTTTAAGCAACAACAGCTTAAGAGGGGAGTGCCAGCCAATCAAAGAGTGCGCTCCTGCGCGCCAAACGATTGCCCCAAGTGTTTTCATTTTGGTAATCATGACAGAGGCAAATCAGAGCGCGCTGAATTTAGTGAACTCAGGAGTAATGCGTTGTGTGAAACTTTTTTTCTCATACTATAATAATAACGAAAAATGGTGAGCAAAAACAGAAAGTGGTCCGACGAATATGTTCAATAGGGATTTTCTTGTATCACGGAACGAGATGGGAGTCAGCGTCCTATTTGCATGATTTGCAATTCAAAGGTTGAGCAACTAGTCTTGCACCGGCAAAACTTAAGGAACATTTCATTAAACTGCTTAAGGGTCAGATTTTGTTGAGTGTGACAGCTCGTTCCTCTTTTTCCATTTTTTTTTTGCACGCTACCGAATTTATGTACCAACCTGTTGTCCCATCTTGAGTCTTTGTACATTTTCAAGAGCTTTCAAATTACTTTTCAGGTAAATGTGACACTTGAGGTAGTTCATCTTCCATTCATTCCAAATGTTTCCGTCTGATAACTCAGTTAGTACTTTTGCTTTGCTGTATGCTTTGAAGAGGAGATCTATTTCACTCAAAAAAGAAAAAAAACTCACTTTGTTTTACCACTTAGTTTTATATTTGCACATACTCAGACAGCCACGCCATCTTATGTGAACCTCGTTTCTTTTTTACTTTGGCTTCGCGAGTGTATGTGTCGCTGCCTGTTCATATTGCCACGATAAGCAGGTTCGAGAGCGTTCTCCATTTGGGCCCCGTTGCTGTGGAATCCTCTTCCCACTGAGGTTTGATCTGCAATCTCAGTGGAACTGTTTAAATCTAGGCTTAAAACACAATTTTATATTTCACGTTGATTATATCCGTGCATTATTTCTTATTGCAACATCCGTTGCAGCCTGGTCATCCTGGAAGGGGGATTACCTCATGTGCGGTCCCTTCTCAAGATTTATTCATTTACCTCATGTTGAGGTTTTGAGTTTTTCCTTGCCCTCATGTGGGTTTTAGATCAGGGGATGGTTTAATCTGCAGTTTGCAATAATCTGTGGTCTGTGCTGCCCTTTGAGACTCTTTATGGTAAAGGGTTATACAAATAAACATGAGTTGACTTGACAAGAATGTTGGTTTTGAATTTGAGAGAAAAATACATTATCCAGTGGTACCTAAATTCTGATCAACCCATCTTCCTAATGTTTGGTATCCGAAGTTCACATCCGACTAAGATCTTTCGTGGTATGTGATCAGTTTTCCAGTATCCGAAGTCAGTGACTTTTACCACTAAATGGTTGCGCGGGTACACACCAACAGCGTCCTCGTGGTTTATCAGCTAGGTGAGACACTTGCAACCCCTGCAGTGAATTGGTTTAATCCGCTAAGCCACCAGGGCTCGGATCATTTTGGCCATTGTGCGTTGTTTATGTTTCCAGCCATGGGTCCTGCAAAAAGAGGAGAGAAAAAGAGCGCCAGGGCTCTTCTTACAATCGAAAATAAGCAAAAATGTTATCGCAACATATGAAAGTGCATACCTGTCAACCTATACGTTTTTGCCGTACAAATTAAGTTTTTTATGCATTTTAACACGAGTACAACGTACAAGGAAATCTGTACGGAAAAACGCAATCACGTTATCGACGGCAGAAAGAAAAGGAAGTGTTTGTTGCTGGGAAAAACTGCAGGTTTTCGTCACATAAATACATTCCGATAAAGCCAAAAGAGGACGGTGAATAGAGATGTTTAATGAAAATTGTCTGAAACATTTTAAAAACATTATGAGATCTAGACAGAAACAACAATTGCTATTTTATGCATCCAGCAACAGTGAGTAGCAAAGCATGCCATGATATTTAACTGACTTTTTACATTTTATCATTTCCGTTCGGTTGTTGTTGTTTTCATTTATTTAGATTAGCGGAAAATTTGTGTACCTACATGGCAGTTGCCGTAGTTTTAACGGGGTTCGGTTTCATTCAATTACCTTGAAGCTGGTTCATCCCATTTCAATTCATTTCAATGCGAAAATGTGTTTCGATACAAGACAGTTTCATTATACAAGGTCACTATTGGAACTAATTAAATTCGTAAGAAAAGTTTTCACTGTATAACATATTAAACTATTATAAAGGTTTGGTGAATGCACATATGAAACTGGTGGGTTTTAGTAGCTCCAACAGTGTTAAGAGCTATGGTGAGACAATAAAAAAAAATCCCATTCTAAAGTAAATATATTGCTTTCTTGCTCTGCCAATCAAATAACGAATAAGATGTCGGTTAATTTATTTGTAAATCTTCACCAGATACAAACCTTTCCACACACCACTGATGTTTTCAATTTATTGTTAAAATAGCATCATTATTGGTTACACACTACGTGTGAATACCCATGCGATCCAATTATCTCATGATAGTTTTTGTTTGTTTTGTTCTGTTTTTTTTTTCACCATCTCATCTATGTTTCAAGCTAATTAGTCTTGGTCCTTTTGAATGGCACAGAAACAGTGCATACTATATTGACGTTGCTCTTCCTTATCATGTGTCGTGATGTTTTTAATATCCAAAATAAATTGGTTCATAATCACGATTGTTTAGTACTGAATTATCAAAAATTTACAGATAACCAAAACCGTAGTACATTACATTTTACTTGACAGACCCTGGACGTGTGTCTGCGCTTGACGAAAAACCGGTTGTTCCACATTGTTTTTGAGTTCCTCATGTACAGTACTCCACTTTGCTGCATGGCACCATTTTGTGCACAGCCCCAGTAAAGCTGTCAGAGTATGAAATAAAGCACAACGACACAACGGGTTGTAGCACAAACACACACAGGATGCTCAGGCAGCACTGTGTGTCTCCAAACAGGGTTCTATAAGCCCCTCCCTGAATTGATTGTCAATACTACCACTGGGCTCATTAGAAACTCACTTGATTAATACTTTAAGTAGTTTTTAATGAGTAAGCCCCCCCACACCTTCTCTCAAGAGGTATAAAGGGATATATTGATTAAGAGTGGAGACCCTCTCACTCAACTTGATGGGTGGGTCAGGGAAGCGATGGTGCCTTCAGGGACCTTGCTAATAAGTAAAGGCATAAAGGAAATACCAAGTAGCTAAAGCAATACACTTGTAATTGTGAGAGGCAGTTTTGTAAGCATTTGATTAAGTGCTCAAGGAGTGTTTGATTTTATATTTCCACTTGACCAATACAGTGGCCCTTTGAGGTACAAGTGACCTTAACTTACAAGTGTCTCAGGATGCATTTTTTTTAATATCTATCTATCTATCTATCTATCTATCTATCTATCTATCTATCTATCTATCTATCTATCTATCTATCTATCTATCTATCTATCTATCTATCTATCTATCTATCTATCTATCTATCTATCTATCTATCTATCTATCTATCTATCTATCTATCTATCTATCTATCTATCTATCTATCTATCTATCTATCTATCTATCTATCTATCTATCTATCTATCTATCTATCTATCTATCTATCTATCTATCTATCTATCTATCTATCCATTAATTATCCCTTGCTGAACAAATGGATGCTGAGAGAGAGAGAGAGAGAGAGAGAGATAGTCCAAGTGAGCCCATGTGCATCTACGTCACAATCCACACAAGCACGGCCCCTCCTGAGTCACGTGACACCATTGCCGGCTGATGCTGATGCTGCCAGCATCCAACACTGGAGAGAGTGTCAGCCTGCCTGCAAGCCAAGCAGTCACAACGTTTCTTTTTCCTTACTCCTGCTCAGTGAGTACATCATTTTTATCCTTCATTTTTTTTCTTCTCTTGTTTTTGCTTTCTTGCTTGATAGTTGGAGCCACGGTGGTCAGGCGCATACAGTGTTTTTCAATGTATCCCCGTAAGACACAAACGTGCTCGTGGAATCGTTTGGATCCGCTCGTTTATTTCAGCAATGTTCACCTTTTGCTTCATTTCCCTCTCTTTTGCATTGGTTTTAGGGATATCTTATACCTTTTTTGTAACATTGGTACGTTTTTTTGTGTGGCCGAATCTGTGGTGGAAATAAAAAACTCTTCCCTTTGGAGGTTTTTCTTCCCCCCCTCAGCAGTTGACAATGGAACTTTCGTTGAGTTCTTCATGCACACGCTAGGTGAACTTTTATTGCATGGGTGCACGCTTTAATCAGCTTTGATTGAGGAGACCTACAGTAATGTTAAACCTAAAATTATGATTTTCGGAATGTAAGATACTTGTTAAAACAAGATACATGTTTAAAGAAAGTGACAAAATAAAGAGTTCACACAGTTTTTTTTTTTAAAAAGACACTCTCTGTCAAAGGTATTTTAGAATAATTCCTGGCACCCTTTTATTATGTGATTTTTTTTTTTCAAGATTAAATTCTCATATCACCTGGACCAGCATTTTAAAATAGTAATCTTCCGAATATCACATGAGGTTTTTGAGTTTTTCCTTTTCCTCATGTAGGTTTAGAACAAGGGATGGTGTAATAATAGTCTGTAGATTGCAAATAGTCTGTGCAGCCCTTTGAGACTCCTTGTGATTACGGGCTATACAAATAAACATGACTCGACTTCACTTGACAGTATAACAGTTTTTTGTTTTTCATTCGTGGACAATTTTAACCAATAATTCTGCTACAATTTTGCATTTTTCTCTGTTTTTAACCTGTTTTTCAAGTTTTATTGTATTTCTTTCTTTCTTTTTTAATACAAAAAGAATCCTCAAGATGAGCAAAAATTATCTGCCAGTGGAACATAATATTTTTATTATGTTCCAATTTGTATTCAAATAGTAAAAATGATATTTAAAATAAACAAAGTTATGTGCAATATTTTCACTTAATTTGTTACATTTTACCATTTTTTTAAAACAGTTTTATCAGTGAAAATAAATTATTAAATATACAGCACTACCTCCAGAGCGGATAATTAATTAGGAAAAGGCAAAAGCAAAAAAGTAATCTGCAACCACCTACTGATATGGATGTAAGTTGGGTGATCACTTGATGAAAACAAAAGCTTGTTTTTATTACGGGTACAATTTTTTTTCCCAATGATAGTATTCCTGCACCACACTAGACAAGGACTAATGACTCACTAGTTTGCCCAGGCACACTGGTTGAATAACTGTTTTTTGTGTACTTTTGATGTGTAATATTTTCTCAGAAACAATCTCAGATCATTGAAAAAATTACCTAAATATTTTGATGTCGTTATTTGCTTTCTGCCTCAATATATATTTTTAATGTATGATTTCTGATAGTAAAACTTAGACAAGACTTTGGTTGATTATGATATCACATTATTTATACCTTGAAATACTACAGGTTATCGACCTGGTTCAAGAGTGTTAAAATAATAAAATAAATAACCATATGTCTGATTTGTCCTTTGAGCACTAACTTTATATACTTGAATGTTATCTCATTATCTCATCTCATTAGCTACACCGCTTATCCTCAGTAGGGTCGCGGGGGTGCTGGAGCCCATCCCAGCAATCATCGGGCAGTGGGCAGGGGACACCCTGAACTGGTTGCCAGCCAATCGCAGGGCACACGGGGACAGACAACTCGCTCACTCATTCATACCTAGGGACAATTTGGCCCGGCCAATTCACCTGAAATGCATGTTTTTGGAATGTGGGAGGAAACCGGAGTGCCCGGAGGAAACCCACGCATAAATGTTATAAGCATAACATTTCAAAGTATTCATTAGAAAATGTTTACATTTAAATTTCAATATATATATATATATATATATATATATATATATATATATATATCCCCCTAGTGGGAGGTGGCTAGAGCCAAGAACACATTCACATTTCTGACTCTTTCTGGGAGATTGATACAGAAGAGGGGATACCCAGCCCCCTTGCTCAACCAAACTGATGTGTTAGGAGTCATTAGGTGACCAAACCCCCCAATTCCAACCCCTAATGAGTACCAATGTTGTAAGTCTTAGGTATGACTCGGCACAGGCTTGAACCAGCAACCTCCCAATCTCGGGGCGGGCGCCCTACCCCCAAGGCCACCGAGCTTTTACACAATTATAAGTTAACAAAATTAGAAAAGTACTGGAAAATACTAATACTTTACTCTTATAAGTGAAGAAAAATTGTACAACTACTGCAAGAAAAGGAACAATGCTGATGCTGACACATTTATTTAGTGTTAGTTATTTCTCATTTAACTCACAATTCTTCTGTTTTCCTTTTTAAAACAACCGTTTTTTTACACTATATCATGAATATTATTTACACAATTAGAATGTAAGGTTTTACTGTGCTGAGCATTTGCAGATGCAGAGTGTGGCGTACAATTCTCTTGCCTCATGGCAGAGGGTGATATTGAGAACAAGGATTCTGATTTGGCACACATCTCAGCCCCAAACAATATAAGAAGTGATAGTATTAGCAAACTAACAGAAAGACAAGCTATCCAGTATTTTTTTATCAGTTTTTTTTCATTGCATGGGACTTCATTTATAAGTTAAGGTAAGACAATACAATTTTTCCCATGCTGCAGTTTATATATTGCTTTCCTGCTCTGCCAAACAAATGATGAATAAGATGTATGTTCATTAATTTGTAAAACTTGACTGTGCCTCACCAGACACGAACCTCACCACATACCACGAGTTCAATATGTGAGCGTTATGTTGCGACATGATAGTGAATCGCAGACTCCATACGTGAATATATCATCCTAGCTCATCTTCTGGACATCCAATTTTTCTTTTCAATATTTGTTGTAAGTTGTGGCCATCATTTTGTTGAGAACACTAGCTTTCTGTCATGATGATAAAAGTGGAAGAGATGGGGAGAGCAGTGGCACAACATGTTAGGTGTATAATAAAATTACACCCTTGGGATATTATGACAACAGCATGTTGCAGTGATGGTAATGAGACACCTGAGAACCGTTTTCAATTGTGGAGAAAATATGCACAATGGGCAGCCATTATGAATTATAAAAACCCACAAGAGGCTTGTTTTGCTTCAACTGGAGATTGACATAAAGTAACCAGTGGATACATACATCTATTAATTATCTCATGAAGCAGAAACAAAGTCTAAAATATTCATTTTAATCTAGCTTGCTGTGTATACAATGCCAAGTGTTGTTTAATAGAGAAAACTTCAGTTACAGTTAAGCTGTCATGAGATATGCGTTACCTAACAATAAGTTGTAGTTTCCTTGCTTTCTGAAGCAGAGTCATGATCATCTGAAGCTTCAAAATAATATTAACTTTAAAGTTTTCTCAATATGGCCTTGATTAATCCCAGCTATTTACGACTATATATTATAATGTTGAATATTAAAGTATTATTGTGTAGCACCCCGCGACCGTACTGAGGATAAGCGGTGCAGATAATGGATGGATGGATGGATGGATATTGTATAGCAGTAATAATACAGTGCTATTCTTTATCTGTCGGCATTATACTGTCTGTGGTACATGTCATTAAATTCTGTTTTTTTTTTTGTCCGTCTGTCTCCTACTTTCCTTGTCTGTACTCTCCCTCGTTGCTTCCTTCCTTCCTTCCTTCCTTCCTTCCTTCCTTCCTTCCTTCCTTCCTTCCTTCCTTCCTTCCTTCCTTCCTTCCTTCCCCTCAAACCTGCTAAGTTGCAAATGAACCAGCACGTTAAATGCACTAGAAGCCATGCAAAAAGCATAGATAGATAGATAGATAGATAGATAGATAGATAGATAGATAGATAGAAAGATAGATAGATAGATAGATAGATAGATAGATAGATAGATAGATAGATAGATAGATAGATAGATAGATAGATAGATAGATAGATAGATAGATAGATAGATAGATAGATAGATAGATAGATAGATATATAGATAGATAGATAGATAGATAGATAGATAGATAGATAGATAGATAGATAGATAGATAGATAGATAGATAGATAGATAGATAGATAGATAGATAGATAGATAGATAGATAGATAGATAGATAGATAGATAGATAGATAGATAGATAGATAGATAGATAGATAGATAGATAGATAGATAGATGGATAGATGGATAGATAGATAGATAGATACTTTATTCATCCCCGCAGGGAAATTCACATATCCAGCAGCATCCCTTCGCTGAGAACCATACATTAATCAAGCAAAAGGAATACAATATACAAATACCCAATTTGACGTGCTAATACCTACTGTAGCGTGTTCTATAGAGTATTTAAATAGTGCTACATAAAATACACACTGCAATAAAAGTACGGTAATATGCAATGTAGGGGGTGTGCATACTCACCTTGAATAAACCAATTGTGCAGTTTTGCAGACTTAATCAGGTTACCCATTGACGTGGCAATCGCCCTTATTTCATACAATTTAGTGTTACTGTCACAAGGCAGCATGTTTGTGTGGCGAAGCGTGGAGGCAAAAGGTGGGCCGCACCAGTAATGGGCAAGCATGAAGGTAAAGCTGGATGAGGTTTGATTCAAGCAAACCAATAACAACATTCATTGCACACCAACTAAAATATTTCAGGTCTTCTATCATCAATTTGTCTTACAGCTCATGAAAACCCCAAATTCCTATCTCAAAAATTTGCATATCACGCAAGGGTCCTCCAAACAAGCTTCTGACCTAAACATCTGAGTCAATGAGTTAACCCTACACACCCGCAAATGATTCCTGAGGCTGTTAATAACTCCAAGCCTGGTTCATTACTCAAAATCGCAATCATGGGTAAGACTGCTGACCTGAAGGGCACCATGGACACCCTCAAGAAATCTTTGAGCGAATAGGCTTTTCCCAGAGCGCTCTATCAATGTACCTCAATTGGAAGTCTGTAGGAAGAAAAAGTATGTCAGAAAACGCTGCACAACCAGAAGAGGTGACCGGATCTTGAGGAAAGTTGTGGAGAACGGCCGATTCCAGACCTTGAGGGACCTGAGGAAGCAGTGGACTAAGTCTGTAGTAGAAGCATCAAGATCCACGATGCACTGTCGTGTGCAGAAATTGGCTACAAGTGTCGCATTGCCCAGGTCAAACCACTTTTGAACCAGAAACAGCGGCAGTCACACCTAACCTGGGTGACCGAGAAGCAACACTGGACTGTTACTCAGTGGAAAAAAGTACTGGGATGAAAGCAAATTTTGTGTCGTTTAGAAATCAAGGTACCAGAGTCTGGCGAAAGATTGGGGAAAAGCAAATCAAGGGCAGGGTCAATGCAGCTTGCTATCAGGAGATTTTGGAGCACTTCATGCTTCCATCTGTTGAAAAACTTCATGGAGATGAAGATTTTATTTTTCCACACAAATTGGCACCTGATTACAGGGCCAAAACCATTGGTTGACTGGCCATGGCGTCACTGTGTTCAATTGGTTTGTCAACTCTACTGACCTCAACCCCATAGAGAATCTGTGGGATAGTGTAAAGATGAAGTGAAGAGACACCAGACCCAACACCATGGATGAGCTAAAGTTGGCCATCCAAGCATCCTGGGCCTCCATAACAGCTCAGCTGTGCCACAGGCTGATTCCCTCCATGCCACGCCGCACTGAAGCGGTCATTTCTGCCAAAGGATTCCCAACCAAATATTGAGTGTATACCTGAACATAATTATTTGAAGGTTGACTCTTTCTAATGTAAAATACTTTTTATTGGTCGGATGAAATATGCTATATTTTTTGTTTTTTCCTCACTATTTTTGCCAAAATCTTCAATATTAAAACATTGAAAGGCTGGAACTACTTCAGTTGTGTGTAATTAATCTAAAATATATGAAAGTCTGATATTTATCAGTACATTACAGAAAAGATATAGATAGATAGATAGATAGATAGATAGATAGATAGATAGATAGATAGATAGATAGATAGATAGATAGATAGATAGATAGATAGATAGATAGATAGATAGATGTAGATAGATAGATAGATAGATAGATAGATAGATAGATAGATAGATAGATAGATAGATAGATAGATAGATAGATAGATAGATAGATAGATAGATAGATAGATAGATAGATAGATAGATAGATAGATAGATAGATAGATAGATAGATAGATAGATAGATAGATAGATATGCTACAGTTTGTATATACATTTTTTGCTCTGCCAATAAAATGATTAATCTGACTGTGTCTCACCAGACAAAAACTTTTACTCACATTACTGCTTAACCTTCACCCTTAACCTCCCTTACGCCAAGCATTTCTCACATCAGTTCATCTGCAATGATACCTCATTTGAGGAAGTAAGGACTTTATTTACTTCGTACCAGGAATTGTGCAATACAACTAAACTTTTCAAAAGGACATTGGTTCATCCAAAAAGGTTCCTCCATTGAATTCCTCATCATGAAAAAAATATCCATGTACATAACTAGAAAAAGATTACTGGATGCTTGACTCGCTATTAGCTTGCCAATACTATCACCAATTGTATTGTTTGGGGCCAAGGAGTGCATCAAGTCAGAGTCTCTGGTCTCACCATTGTCCTCTGTCATGAAGCAAGAGCATTACACAATAAAATAACAAGTGTTAATTTGACACACTGTAGATGAGGATCATATGCTTAGCACGGTTACATTTTACTACTGTGAAACTATTCACTTACTATGTAAGAAGAATCAATGATTTTGCCAAAGAAAATCCCATATTGTTAAGTGAGAACCAGCAACCAATAATTATAACCATTCAATACATTTTCAATTTTACATTTTCATGATGAAAGATTAGGCACAGCCTGCCTCCCTTGACCTGGCCTGTTGACCAAGCCAAGAAATGGAAACAAATACTTAACAATAGGAACGTTTCATTTAAACAAGTAAACGGATGACATAATACAAGTTATGACACTAACTCTCTTGCAATTGACTTATACAATGTAACTACAATGCTGTTTCTTAGCAAAATGAAAACTCCCACGCTTGAATAAGTAGTCTAAAACTTGCTACGTCTGTTATCCTGACATTTTCTTCAAACATTGCATGCCAGTAGAAGTTTATTTGAAAAAAATCAATCAATAGCAATCCCCTCATATTCATCAATATAAATTATGGGTCCTCGTGCAAGGCCCTATGATTAATCAATATTTACCTCCCCTTAATAATCAATCAAAGACAAAGGTTCTGCAACTTCTTCCATAGATAAGCGGTGGAAGAATTACAGCATGCATAAAAAGTTGTTGTGCAGTATTCCACAAATTGGACATGTGCAGTGCAAATGTGCGCCATGGAAAAACAAAACTACCTGCCAATGGAGGCAGGCCCAGCTGTGCTCCTCCTGCACACAAACACACACATACACACGTCTTGTGCGGCGTTGTGTCCCCCCGGATAACTGACAACCACTGTCAGACATCACACAATTGGCAACTTGAAAACGGCCTTAATGAGTTGGTGGCCGGCAGGGGAGGAGGTAAACGAGGACGGAGGAGGAGGGAATGGTGTTGGCATCCTGTCCAAATACTGGCCTTGTTTGTTATGCAAACCTTGCTTGTAGATTGGATGAATTGCTTGACATTGATCGTGCACCTCAAATGCAAAACTTGTGTTGGGAACGTGTGTGCGGAGCATTTACTGAATTCATCAATCCATCCTGAAAAGTGACGTCAGGTTGTCAGGAGAGGCAGGTGAGGCTATGTCTCACCTGTCAATATGGAAATATTTCGTCAAAAATATATTAAATCATCATATCTATTCAAGTTCTTTCTTATCTATTTTCACAATTTTTAGATGTTCTTTTTAAAAACCGCTGAATTTTCACGTTCTACTATGAACAGTGTTAGGCACGTTACTGAAAAAAGTAATTAGATACCGTTGCTAGTTACTTTTTTAAAGTAATTGCGTTACTCTGAAAGTAACTAGTTGCAAACTACCATCTAAACTCGCATTGAAGAAGACCTCCTAAAACTGCTTAAAAATAGTCACATAATACAAAGTAAAAGAAAACTTGTACACCAACCTGTGGAAGAGGTGAACCCTTCATATTTTTTGTTTTGTGTCATCTTGAAAGCCGGCAATTGAAACCTTAGCGGAGACACACCATATCCAATTTGTCTTTAGGCTTCAAATTCCTCAATGATTTTCTCCTCCATTACGGAATTCTGTCCAAGACTTTTTCTATTTTATATGGCATAGTGTATTGCAAAATTAACACTACATATACAGAGACCAAAATTCAACACCCTGTCCTCACGTTTGCCCCATTGATTTCCCGTAGGTATGTGGTCCCTGTGTAAGCCATGTCACCCTCCCTATGCCCTGCTTACCAGTATCTACTGGTGAGATTAAAAAGTGCATGTAAACTTAACCCCTTGTTAGGTTCTGGTACCCCTCCTACCTCCAGACATAGGTCCATCACCCCCAAATCGTAACACCTCTGATTCCAGTATTTTTTTACTGTTGTATATGTAACCGCGGTGTACCTGTCCCACCAAAGATCCACATTCACGCTGGACTGGATGATGAGGTTTTTATTACAGTTTCTGCTGATGAAATGAGTCACAACATTAGCTTCTCTGCTGGCTTTGATCTCGTTGGCAGCTCGCTTTGTAGACTGCCCAAAACATATCAAATAGCTTTCTTTTCAATTTACATAAAATACATTTTAGAATATCACAATACATTTTTACATCCATTTTAACAAGATACTTTTAACAAGAGCTCGTATAGTGGTCTTTTAACGTTTACAATGAAGTCAACATATTTTTCTTTAGTCTGAATTTTAATCAACATCATCCTTTTTATATATATGACAAAGTAGAAATAAGAACAATAATAAGTATAAAAACGGATACAATTTACCTGCAGATGAAATGAGTCACAACATTAGCTTCTCAACTGGCTTTGATCTCTTTGATCTCTATAAGGGGAATTAACATTTTAGCACAACAGAAACAAAATAAATCCAAACAGCTTGACAACATCAATCACATTACTGTGCATGTTGAGAGATTTGTCAGCTGTGGTTACAATGTTTAAAATTTACTTTTTTTGTGGAGGACGAAAAGATGTGTCTTACCGTTGGCAGCTCGCTCTGTAGACTGCCAACAAAACCCCGCCTTCCGGTCACATGTCAAAAGCCAAAACAAACCCTATACCCATACCAGCAGGTGGCACTGTTGGACTCATCATTGCAGGACACTTACCAAAAACTATACACATATTTCAGCAGGAATTTTAAAACAAAAGTTATTATTACACCCGTTACATATATATGGGTTAAGTGTTCGGATATTCAGTAGGGAGAATATAGGGTGGGAGAAATTCTTGTACGCAGTCCTTGAGACGGTATTACGAGTTACTTTGTAGGGCCATATTAAGTGCAGAAACACTGATTAGTACAGCAGACTTATGTTTGGTACACAGAAAGTCATAGAGCAAGGCAACAATTGCAGAGGAAGGGTCGGTGTTCCAGTAGGTCTAAACAGCTAGTTCGACAGTCCCATACATGTCAACCTTTTCACATTAAAAGGCTGGGGAAGATTTCACACACTCTATTCTTAAACATGAAACACAATCCTTCTACAGAATATTGAAAAACAAACAAACGACATGGCAAAGATTTACAAAATGGAAATAAATTGTGATCGTTGGGGAGGTTTATTCCCACACGAAGACTTAGTCTCGCTTCAAGATAAAATAGCCGTCGATTAAGGGAGGGTGGATCGATCCAACTGTCAAGATTATCAATACCGAGTGAGTACTTGGATTGGATACTTTTTGTCTTAAAATCGATACTGTCTTCTCAATGTGACTAAAGCTATAATGATGTAAGTGAGTCGTACGATTATACATACACTATAACTTTCAAATTGGATCTAATTGTGGTTACACTTTATTTGGACTACAGGTTTTATCTTCAAAATATTTTGCAATGAAATGCGCCGCATTTTTGGACGATGAGGCATACTTGATTATAAGAAGCACCTTCGAAAATACTGTATTGTGAACTTTTTTTTTCTTCTTAAATGAGGTGCATTGAACAATAAGAGGCATGAGATTAAAACAGAATATGAATCAACATAATTCATGAAACATAAATATTTGGGAATCTGGTAACACAACTAAAATGAATTGATTCATTCACAAATGGTTACCGTATGTAGAAGCATTTCGATATACAGTAGTTATGCATTGCCAAATGTATTCACCGTATTTCCTAGAAAGGTGCACTAGATTTTAAGGCACCCTTTTTGAGTCTCTGGCAAATTTGGGGATTTTGGGTGGTCCCTATACTCCGTAAAATATGGTAGTTTAGTTGTCTTGGTAACACTCTTATACAGTATTTGTATTTTTATTACATTGCTGCTTTTTGGTTTGACTTTTCTGAAGTGTTGTCATTTAAGTATTTTATTTTTTGTATTCTTAAAGGTTTTCATATGTTGTTTACATATTGCTTACACGATATGCAGTTTGACTTCATTTTCAAAATATTGTGCAATGTACTGTAAGGTAAAAAAAATTTCATGTTGACTTAATTATATTTGTATTTTCGTTACATTGCTGCTTTTTTGGTCTGACTCTTCACTTTTGTTCTCAAATACTTGTAATAATATATAAATATTTATATCTATTCTTTACGCTGGTAAAGTTTGCATTGTAGTTTTTTTTTAACAGACATTTTAAGGCGGTTCTTATCAAAATACAAAACCTAATGCCGAGCGAGTTCAATTATTTAATGATCATGAGATTTCCAATTAAAGAGTATTGAATTCTTCCATGTATTTACTTGGATTAAATCAATACCAAAGATTCCAGTACCGACCAGGGTACTGTAGACTAAGATACTAGTTTTGACTTAAGATTTTTGTTGTTGTTTCGAAAAACAAATAATTACATTGGTAGGCCTTTTTAAGGGGAAATAAGTGGTTGCATGGTCAGGCGGTACCAGAAGAGCAGGAAAGGGTTCGACACACTGCTTTAACAAGATGCTGAGACAAGAGTCCTGGGGCTTTGATGTTAAAGAGAATGAACTAACTAGCAAAGTGCCAAGGAGGCAGTTTAAATAGTGACAAGGAAGGGTTGTGATAGGAGGGAAATCAAGACAAGTGACCACAGCTGTGAGGAAGAAAATTGAACCCGGAAGTGAGTGACCAAATAAGGTGAGGTTGAAAGATAGGACAGTGAAAGAGAGGAAAGAGAGAGTGTTAGGGAGGGAACAGTGCAGGATTTTGACATATTTGGTGTACAGCTCAGGCCCAACCGAAATAATTAGTGATAGTATTGGCAAGGTAACAGCAAGCAAAGCCATCCAGTAATTGTTTTTGTCGCATTGACATTTCTCACAATGAAGGATTACCTGTTTATTGATGCTTTTAAAAGGAGTAGAATAGAAGAGAATAAAATATACCTTTATTGTCATTGTTACAAAATGGGTTGAACATATTGTGACAACAAAATTGGGCGTGGCACTCCAGCTTCACATTTGACAGTGAGGATAAAAGAAAACAAAGAACATAAAGTAACAAAGAAGATAAGGTTATAACTTACCCAATATTTACACAAGAAATGTGGGCGTGTAGGATGTAGGAGTAGTACATAAACTTCACGTAAAGGTTAAGACAATTGCATGTTTTGTCTGGGCTATAATTATATATTACTTACTTGTTCTGCCAATCAAATGATGATGATGCAGTTTTTTTTTTATTTGTAAATCTGACTGTGCAAGACACTAACATCACTAGTATACAATACTTACTTGTTAAGTGTATCACACAGTATAAAACTGTGTAATAATTCTAGAAAAAGTAAGGTTACTGCAGCATGTATTTCACATAACATGGGTTAGGGTGTTTTTATGTAACCCCCTGAAATAGAAGGGATTAATATATATTTGAAATTTATGTTATTGGGATATTGTCATATTAAAACCATTAGAGCTGAGAAAAAATACATAAGGCATTTTTGTTGCTGTTAATTTCATCACACAACAATTTAGGTTTGAGCTGCCTGGGGAAAAACATAAATGTCAGGGTGTGTATTTTTGAATAAATCTCAATCTGTATTGGTCAATACTGTAATCCAAATTGTTACTTTCTGGTGCAGTGGGTTGCAAATATACATTTTGTTTTTATTTAAAATATATTACATTCAGGGCAGCACGGCAGTGCAGTGGTTAGCGCGTGTGTGGCATCGTTTTGAAGTCATGGGATCGAACCTTCCTGTGTGGAGTTTGCATGTTCTCCCCGTGCTTTCATGGGTTTCCTTCGGGCACTCCGGTTTCCTCCCACATTCAAAAAACATGCATTTCAGGATAATTGGCAAATTGTCCCTAGGTGTGAATAAGCAAAAGAGTCTCTGTGTGCCCTGGGACTAGCTGGCAACCAGTTCAGGGTGTCCCCTGCCCACTGCCCGAAGAGAGCTGGGATGGGCTCCAGCAAACCTCCTGAGGATAAGCGGTGCAGATAATTGATGGATATATATATATATATTCCATTCAAATATAGGTTTGGAAAGTGATTTCACACGCATGCTTGCAGTTTTCTTTCAGTCTTTGATGAAAATGAAGCAGCCTGCAGACTTTTATATGCTGGCCATCAGGTCAGGCTCGCTGAGCATGAAATATGCCGTTAAGCAAACAATGCTTATCTTTAACCACGAATGAGATTTTGCAATAGCTGGCCTTGGCTACACATGCACAGAATCGCTATGAGCCACAAGCAGGGGATGAAGTTAAGGCAGGCAGACAGACATCTTTAAAGCTGAACTTAAGCCTGTTTTCTGGAACAGTGGAGGCAGACACTCACAGAATAAAATAAGCCTTTCGGAACATGCTTCTTTTCCCCCCTTTTGGCCCCTTGAATTGGTCCAAACAATTATCCTAGGAATCTCATTGTTTTTCTTTTGTGTATGTAATCATTTGAGTCCAATTTAAAAGTGATCAACCATCCAAAGAAAGTGAGGTAGGAGGCTAAAAATAAGGCCATTTGGGAGAATGTACTACTGGAAAAGTTATCTAGTTTTGAAGTAGGGAGTGGTGGGGGCATTATGGTTGCAGTTTGATGGGGAATTTATAAAAATGATGCCTCTAGAGGGCATTCCCCCCAGACTGGGCGAAGACCAGCCAATAATTTTCTGGGTTGTGTTGATGACAATGAAAATTTTAAATGATTGTTGCAGTATAAATGATTGTTGCAATTATTTGGCGCAGAGTTGCCTATGCCATACGATGTTGGTGCGATGTTTTAAGGACATTCAAATATTGCACACGGGATTTACACTTCTTTATATTATTTTTTATTATTATTAATGTTATCATTGATATTGTTGTTGTTATGGTTAATATTGTCAAACACATTTAATACAATGAACCGGGCTATGAAAAATTGTCAGAGATTAAACTGTGGTACAGAAAAGCTTGGGAACCTGTGTATGAGTGTACCCTTGTAACATACCAACATTATGGCCATACAGGGTGCCAGCAAGCACAGAATTATAAGGAACACCCATTTTGGTTGTGTGTGTTTCACAGTCATGTGTTAGCGAAAAGCAAGTATCCTTCCTTCTCGTGCTGAGAGTTTAAAACCAGCTTTGATCCAGATGGAAGGTCAATGTCGAGATTGGTTTCTTATCTCCTTGCGTACAGCCGCATTTGACAATACACTGAAAGGCCGATGATCAGGAAGCAAAATGTATTTCATATTTCCGCTAGACGAAGAAGCCGAGGGAACGTGTCAACATTTACAACCGGACCGCTGGCGTCGTATTCCATTATAGATGTGCCAATGCCCACTGTTCCCTATTAGAGGCACTCTCTCCTTTCGCCACACCAAAATGTATCTTTAAACAAGGCTCCCGGCCATCTTTACGCAAACAACAGGCTCAGTGTGTGAGCGCCGTCTGTCGCGTGGCGGTGCCATTAGCCCTGCGGCGTCTTCGGTCCAGCGCAGGCATCTTTTCATCCTGCCCTTGTATTTTTCTATGATGAGATGCTGTTTGATTTCAGCACTGTGGACAGCCGCCAGGACTTTATTACGCCCATTCTCACCTCCTCGTCTAAGAGCATCTTTGCTCACTAACCTCTGCCACCGCCGCACCGCATGCGTTCAATGCTATTTCAAGCTCTGTGACCCTCATTCAAAAGACTCAAAAAGCAGTTACATCCAGAGATAAGAAACAAAATGAGAATTCACGTGGGCACAATGGCTTCCTGTGTTCCTTTTAGAACTACCTTTTCTGTAATTTGACAAGGGGAAATGATGTAGGTGTGTGTGAAAATGTAGCCGTGCCTTACTCTGCAGGCTGATGCATCCAGAGGACGCACAAAATATAAGTGTGAGCCTGTTATTTACCAAAAAACAAGAACTGTTCTTTTTTCTTTGCACAGATGACTCACACATCTCTGTCGTCTTTCAGTTCACCTTGAATTAGGGGCAGACGGATTGATCCAAGTATCAATATTTTCAATACTATGCAAGTACTTAGATTGGATCGATACTGTTTTCCTGGGATCGATGCTTCACCCCACCACCATTTTTAGACAACACAGGCCTCTCTCTCACCCAGCACCTCTTTCTGGGTTTAAGCCTGAGTGTGTGACAAAGGTACACTTTCAGCACCTCTCAATACCCGGCCTGCTGCTGCATCTTGCCTGCCAGACAGAACAAAGGGCCAAATCTACACGCACACTCTTATCAGAAGCTAAATATGACAGAGGTAGATAGATAGATAGATTTGAGTCGGATCAGTGGGCTTCTTCTGATAGTAGTAAGAATGGAACCGAAGTGTGGTGTGAACTTTTGCTTTCAACACTAGAAAAGGATTATGCCAAGTGTGATATGTGTGGCAAAGTGGTCCAGTACTGTGGCATATTTACATTAACACTGGAAAAATATTCACCCTACAGAGAGCAACAAGATGCAACCAAAAATGTAACCAAGTTACAGTTCTTAAGCAAAAACCTGTAAATTAGTTTTCACTATGGCAACAAAGCCAAAAGAGCTTTTTCATTACATTGCGTTTTTTTTTGTTTCACTCTTTTGACTTTGCCCTGCTAAAGTAGTTTTAGTAGCAGTATTGTTTTTATACTGTTAAAGGTTTTTAGAATATAATGATTACTGTATTTGTACTTTGTGACTTGAATGAAGGTTTAGTTGACATGTTGACATTGCTATATTTGTCTTTTTGTTACATTGCTGCTTTTTATTTGTCTCTCTTTGTTTTGTTCTGAAATCAGTTGTAATAGAAATATTTCTATTTTTTTTAGAATGTTAAAGTTTAAATTGTAGTTATTCATCCATCCATCCTTTATCTGCACGACTTATCCTACCTAAGGTTGCGGGAGTGAATCTGCGATCCCAGGTATCTCCAGGCAGTCGGCCAGGGACACCTTGAACGGGTTGCCAGCAAATCGCAGGGCACACAGAGACAGACAACTCACACGCTTATTCACACCTACGGACAACTTGGACTGGCCTATTTTCCGGGCATGCATGTTTTTTTTGGAATGTGGGAGGAAAGAGGAGTGCCTGGAGGAAACCCACGCAAACATGGGGAGAACATGTACAGGAGGACTGGTAGCTGGATTTGTGCCCCACACGCGCTAACCACTTAAGCTGCCGAGCCGCCCTCTATTTGTTTTGTATACTGTTAATGTTTGAACTGTAGGTATTCAAATACAAATAAAACGTTTTTAGTCCCTAAAATCTTTGTGCAGTGTTTATCGTAAATATAAAATACGTTTTTTATTCTGTTAAAATTTTCGTTGTAGATATTTAATGAAAGACTGACAATTTAATTAATTGATGATCACGACCTTTCCAAGCAAATGGTATCGGCATTGGATCTTAGGCCTGAGCCCATGAACCCGACCAGAAAATCAGGGCCTGGTCGGGCCACAAATGTCAATCATGAACTCGGCCTCTGGCTGGGCACGGGCTTCTCTCTCACTGTTTTTTTCTCTTTAATTAGTGACGTGTCATCCGGCGATAAAAGGTTTTAAGGTCCATCATGTGCTCAGCTCATCCTCCAAATCTCTGAACCTGCAGAGGGTGGCTAAACCTGGATGCCGGTGACATAATAGTGGACCAAATCACCAGGCCGCGTCGATGCTGCCGTAAGATAATATACTCCACCATGACGCTCTGTGGAGTGGCGAGGTGTCCAGAGAGACATGCAATACAGTCCGCAAATTTCCTGACGAGTCCGAGGCTTCACTGAACAGGCGATGGATTAGCATTGCCCACTTTCCCGCGTCGCTAGCGACGAATAGCCCGATGGCTTCAATAAAAGTTTCCAAAGATCCTATTCCGGGGGGCCATGGGACTGGTGGATCACCATCACGGTGAGGAGGAAGGGGTGAAAGTGGAAGCTCCATCCTTGTCGCCAATGTTATGTTCAATAGGGCACTTGGAAAGGCCTCACTGTTGCCAATTTACAGTAGGCATTCTTTTCACCACCCTATTTGGCAACCGCACACTTAACGGCCGTCACGTCACGCCATCGTAACTTACCCTGTGCCACTGTTTACATGCCACACAGCAGCCATGTGTTCTGTGGTTCCTTTTCTTTGTCCGACACATCTGATGCACTCACGCGTGTGCGTGTGCACTTGGCGCCAAAGTCCCACTCTCTTCCTCCTCCATCCTCTCTTTTGTACGCACAGATAGATTATAGAATCTTTTTTTACTTTTTCTAAGCTTAAACTAAGCATCCACAAACGTTGTTGAATACATGCAGCCATGAATAAAATCACTTGTTGACAAATCTGAATACAATCCTAACATAAAATTTACAATGTATTTATTTCATGTCCTTCATGATTCATCATCTAATACACCAAAGAGTGGTTTCCCTTGTCGTGCTTTTTTTCAGATTACTTCAAATCTTTCAAGACGACTTTGTGTTTTTTCTGTTCTCTAACATTCACCTCTGGTACTGTGAATAAAAAAAATAAAAATAAATCACATGCACTTTACACACATAAAAATACATTACTCCTGCAAACTTCAAATAAAATTATTTTAATTCATGGCACCACCTCAAACGCCCAATTTACTCTGTGAAATCTCACAATACCCCCCTCCCCACCTCAAAATATTTTCTCCTCGGATCCATACAATTCACGTAGGTCACCCTTCTTGACTTCAAAATGGTGAATTTCTCCTTAAGATGAGAGATTTTATACCTAAACATTAAATGAAAAATACAATTTCATGCCTGGGGATGTATGCCATCTTCCACAACATAATTTCAAGCATCCATTCATTCACTTCATGCACTCATTTACATGTGGCTCACGTTTACATATACATAATGCGCTTATAGACGAGTCGTTTCTATCAGAATTTCAATCACTGACACCACAGAGTACATTGGACATTTACAAAGTCAACACTTGGTGCGTTTAAAATAATACTTGGTTCTAAATGTGCTGATCGAAAACAGAGCAGACCTTGTCTGGCATAGGAAAGATAAAGTTTTCCTTTTGCTAAATACACTTCATTTATGGCTTACGGAACCAGGGTTATAGGGGCACCACTTCTTGTGATATGTCCTGGGCAAGTACACTGTAGCGGTGCCTATCTCTCTCCAGGTCGTTTATTTAAGGGTTTAAAATTCTGCTTAAAGCACTCGTGCAGAGTGTTTGCTTGTAATATACTTCATGTAGGTAAAATTATTGTCATTGTTTGAACAATAAAGCATGGATGTATCATTGCATAGTACAGTCATAATAAGAATGGTTTGCCTATGGCTCAAATATAAATAAGGAGCATGGTAGTGTGTTTCCATATTGATCCCTTAATTACTTTGCATCTATACTCATTTCGAAAATAAATTTAATGGGATGTAAACTTACCATGTAATCACAACAAGCATAATCAATACGCATTAATTTACCATTTAGCTGCTTACTTTCTGGATATAATCCCATTGGAGACTGTATGTTGCCAGTATTTCAATCATGTAAAACCGTATAAACATGCATACTAATCTGATTAAGGTCTTAGTCTGACTGCGACTTTTACGATTGCAATGATTGAGTTAGTTCGTGCATTTTCCAATTACCGGTACATGTGCATGTACACGCAGTCGAGTAAACCGATACTACGTTTTACATTTTAGTACTTTTTTTGTCAGACTACAAGTAACTACCCGATTTGAGTTCTTTTCCAAGGTAAAATTGTTGCTCTATCTTAAACAAAATTAAGCATATTTAGTTATATTTGTTTTTATTAGCCCACTTGGTATCTGAGAAATCCAAAAGTTATTTAAATTAATCAAGTTACATTACAGCAGTATTATAGTACGTGGATTACATTGCTGATGACATTTTTTAACAGATAACTGTATTTCATTATAATTTTAAAGTCATGCTCCCAAACCCAGTTCAATTTGCGGTTTAGTCTGATTTGGTCCTTTTTTTACGATCGTGGTTGAGATGTTATGTGCCTGATCACAGAAGTACTACATTACCCAAGGTGCCACATTGTCACGGTGCATGCGCGGTGTGTCTCCTACTGTTTGCTGTTGATCAATATGGTTTACTTGCGAGAGACATGAGCGTAAATATCTGTTCAAGCCTACACCTCTCGTCTCATTATTGAGCGCATAAGAGACAACACAGTGGGCACATCACATATTGTTTTACTGCAAGCGTAATTTCGGTGTATTTTTCGCTCACCAGATCTCAGACAATTCTCATTATCTGGTTTCCCTTTGATGCAAGTCTTTCTTAAGGTTACACTTTCCTGTGAAAGGACTCTCTTTGCAAAATGACCAGAGAGAAGATTAGGAGGCTACAGCTTTTTCTGATTATTTCGATTTCAGAAATGACATCATTTAAATGAATCAATTTATTTCTTCACAAAAGAAGCATTCCTATTCATCCTAGTTCAATAAGCAAGGTGGGAGAATTGCTGTGGTCTTACCCCTTTTCTGGCACGAAAAGACTTCTTGACATTTGCTGCCAAAAATAGCTTCTCCTTCACTAGGCTTAACAAAGTGGGTCACTAGAGCAGTAGGTAATTAGCATGGAGCAATTCTTGCTAACATTTATGGATAGGAAAACTGCATCACAAACTGTTATTTCAGAACAAGGAAGTTTTCTGGTGATAATGGAATCAGGGTGATGGAAAGTGCAAAGTGTGATTCTTAGGTTATTTAAATGTAAGTTGGCATTTTAAGAGGAACTTTCCCTCTTTGCTAGCCATTGCTGCTTAGACAGTGTTTGAAACTACTGTGACAGGCTTCAGTCAGTGTGCCTTTTTGCTTGAATGTTTTAGTGCTCCATTTCATAAATTCATAATATTGGCACTAGAAGTACTTCCTCTATATGAGATGACTATATTATTTATTCAATGAGGTCTTCAAGTGTGTAAAATTTCCCAAAAGTTGCCTTATATAAATGAAAAAAGCTAAATAAACAAAAATATACATTTTACGACAATATACCAGTATTGAGAAAAAAAAACAGGGTTTAATTTTTGTAGGTTTAGTTCATACTTCCTGCTTTTGTATTTGCCCAAAATTTCTTTGTGGTAAGGGTGGGTGGAATGATCCAAATATCAATATTATCCATACCATACCTGTCAACCTCCACGGCTCCATGCCCTTACAAATTGTCTTATTTTCACTTACAAAATAATCTTACACCATATTTTTTTTCAGAGTGATGCATGATGGGAAATCCCCAGGCGGCAGACGCATGCACACAGTAGCATCAAACCGCTCGCTTCCTTTGCAACGAAAAAAACGATACTGAGATAGAGGCTACCGCGGCAAACTCGTTTGACTTGATTGATTTGCCGTTTTGTGATAGTCCGCGTATACCGGATGGTACCCATAATTGACAAATTTGCGTTGTTCCGTACAGATTTTCTTGTACATAGTACACGTCCTAAAATGCATAATAAACATACTTTGTACGGCAAAACGTACAGGTTGACAGATATGCGATACTGACGGAGTACTTCGAACAGATCGATACTATTGTGTTTGATCAATACTATCGTCACATTTTAACCATTACTATAATGTTGTTTGTGAGCCGTAAGATTATGCATACATTATAACTTTCAAATTGAATCCACTTTTGTATACACTATATTTGCACTATTGACTTTATTTTCAAACTATTGTGTAATGGGATGTATTTTATTTCTCTCGACATTGTTATGCAGTATTCTGAGCGGTTGTGTCTTAGAATTTGATAGGCTACTACCTTACTTTTACACCCATAAAGCGCACCGTGTTAAAAGGCGCACTCTTCGTAGCAGGTTATATTTCTTGATTTATATTCTCTTGGGTACGACTACCACGCAACCGATTTACAATCACACGGACAAGCATACAAGTGTTTAAAAAAGCAGTAGGAGGAAAACTTTTTACTTGTGGTTTATTTAAGGATTTATCACAAAGTAAAACACTGAAATGTAACAATATTACAAAAAAAAAAAAAAAAAAAAAAAGAGCAAAACTGAGTTTGGATGTGTTTTCGGTTGCAGTAGAAGTGAAAGATTGCCATTAAAACTCCGCCAGAAGTTGTTGCGCCACAGTAGTCCTGGCCCGAACGCAAAACAGCCACGTTTCATGAAACGAAAATCTTCCATTTTCATTACCTCCGCTAGCGTTGCTGCTTTTAGTCGAATGGGACAGTCGAATTGCTTTTGCCAGTTGATCTTTGCTCTGTGATCCAGTGCTCGAGTCTTTCTTCCAATTCGGGCCACCTCATCTTACATCCGCCGAGGCTCCGCTGCGTTCTCTTTATTTCTCAGAGCTCGTTTTTTAACTTCCTCCATTTTCGGACCATTTATTCATTAATTTTCAGTTCTGTCGCGGCAGCTCGATTTGCGTCTTCCTCGGCGTAGTTGATGGTGGCCAGTTCAAAATGGCCATTTTCAGCGTCATCAAAACAACTCAATCACATTGTAAAATTGGCACACTTAGAAGGCAGATATGATTGATGTGGGATATTTTATTCATCTGTGTAAAAACTTATTTCATTTGAATAACTTTATCTCATTTATTTTAATGCCAACTTGATAATACAAGAAGAATAACATGAGACCCTCTAAACACGAGAATTTAGTATATGATATATGTTTTAACAAATCTACCTTGCTGTACCAAGGAAAATCCAGTTCATGAGCAGTTCCAGAGGCTACCACTAGAGACCGCTTGTAAAAAACCTGTGCCCTTGAAATATATTAAGTGTGGTGCACCTACGACCCTAGTGGTTAAGGGAACCAAGCAACCATCCATCCATCCATCCATTATCTGCACCGCTTATCCTCAGTAGAGTTGCGGGGGTGCTGGAGCCCATCCCAGCCATCTTTGGGCAGTGGACAGGAGACACCCTGAACCGGTTGCCAGCCAGTCACAGGGCACGCAGAGACAAATAACTCGCTCGGTCATTCACACCTAGGTACAACTTGGACCGGCCAATTGACCTGACATGCATGTTTTTGGAATGTGGGAGGAAACCGAATTGCCGAGAGGAAACCCACGCAAGCACGGGAAGAACCATCCAACCAACCATCTGTAATTTTAAGTGTACAATCAGAGTTTACGTATCAACGATTTCATTTTTCATCCTCTACCAATTGCTTGCCTTATTAATGATGGCAAACCCTCTGTTTTAGCAATAATAAACCTTAGAAACAAAAGGGTGCACCTACTAACATCAAGAAAGACCATATGGAATACTGCAACACTCTATGTTGACGTTGTCATCTGCTAACAGTGACAGAGATTCAAGATTTTTTTTAATTCCCTGCATAAAACTGTATATGGCTTACACAATGTAAAATGATTAAAAAATATATAAAATACAGAGGAAACGTCCTTGCATCCGTCCCCACCGTCCTCAACAGCACACCACACCCTCGTTATGAAGCTTATCATGTTATTTTGGTAATCTATTATTTATCTTATCACTGTATTATTTGTGTTTGAAGTACTATTTGAATTTGTTTTTAGTGATCAGGATGATGTGTTTTATAGCTATTTAGGATTCACTTGTATGCTTTTGAGATGACAGGAGCACACTAATTAGTTTTTAATTATTTCACATTGGGAAAATTTGCTCATTACATTAGCAATTCGAGTTACGAGCACGAAATTTAAGTGACGAGCACGAAACTGGAACAATTTAAGCTCGTAACAAGAGGTACCACTGGACTCCAACAGCTAAGAAGAGACTTATTAATTTGATGAGCACAATCACTACTTCGTGAATGGCATTGAGATAAATATTTTTGACATTTTTATTGAATGCGGCTTTAGTCAAGGATGGACCTTACAGATGAGGTCGGCAATATGTAATGAAAGACCCTAAAAATTCCCTGATAAGCATCAATTGACTATGATGAAAAGGTGAGAGATAGCAAACGCCGTTGCACAGATAAGACCCCCATAGGTTCTGCTGCTTTTTATCTCCCGACTGTCGTCAGCTCCGGCGAGGCTATAGGTTGCTTCCAATCTGATCATGGCGGCCGTGGCTCATTTTAAGCGCCGCTTCCCGCCCCATGTGTCGCCACGCCTCGCAGCACCGGCATTAATTCAGCGGGAAAGTGAGAGATGAGCTGATTGAAATTGTGATGTATTCTCTTTACAGGAGGTCGGCGCGGTCACGGGCCCACCCGCTAACGCAGCCAAACAGCAGAGCGCCGCTCCAAAAAGGCAGTTCATTAAAGGTATGAGTAATATGTAAATGACCGGGGCTGATGGCAGAAACATGAAAAAGGAAGCAGTCATATTTCATAAGCTAATATCCAACTATCGCACTTGATATATGGCTTAGTTTTTAAACTTTGATAGTCAATGCCTAAGCTGGCTGAAGAAGCTTGGCTTTGGAGGTGTTTTACCGTTAACCCAAATCTATTACACACTTATTTGTCACTGCTTTTGATTAAGAGTGACAGCTAGTTCCCTGTTACCTGATGTGGTTATGTAGCCAATAGAGTCAACAGTGTTTTTTCCCAAACATAACTAACAAATGCACTATAATATATCACACACACACTAGATCCAAACTCAAAACTTGCTCATTAAAACACTCTGATTGTGGTGTTCTGAATTTGATTGTTTTGATGTCTTTTAATTGAATTCACTTATTTTATCCATCTCAGAGGTGGCCATTTCGACAGTTGTTGACAAGACTTTCAGGCTTCAATGAATAACAAATCACGGCTCTGCTTCAGAAAACAGGCAAACTGTGATTGGTCATTACCCAATTTAGGAACCACTTCAACTTAATTTCCACAAACATAATATTATGAAAATGGTACATTTTGACTACGTCCGGTCCATGCAACATATTATTGTGACAAAATACTTTGTGTTGACTTTCCTTTTTGGGGTTGAAAATGCTTGAGTCCAACCAGGTCAAGCCATAGACAGTAGTGATGAATCAAAACAAACAGTTGCTTGCTTGAATAAAAACAAAAAGCAATTGCTGCACATAGCAACTGACATTAACATACCATGTTGTTTCATCAAGATCCAGTTTGATATTCTGTTTGCAAAACATTAATTTACTACAGAGGATGACAGTCAGCAAGCCGTTAAGAATGGAGCATTTTAAAAAGGAAGCAAGAAGCGACCACAAAAAACAGTCTAAGAAGCACAGGAACCCTCCGAAAATAGAAAAGAATTGTGACTAAGAAACCTCAGATCTTAAATCGTAGTCCTATTTGTTGAAAGGTTGATTGATAGGTTCACAGGTGAGAAAACACGAAACCGAAGAAAGAGTCCCACATCGGAAACAGTAGTATCACAACATGCCTAAATTCAAGAGCAAAACAGAAATGATAGTCCATTAGTAAATTGACATCCTACAGAAACAAGGGACATAGCAAGCCCAACTCATGACATTGGCGTCGTTCTCAAAAAAAAAGCTAATTTTTGGTTCAGGTTTAAAATGCACCCTCTTACTTTTACTGACCCTGTTGCACATTAGTGCTCAACTGTCCTGTCAGCGTTTACGCAGTAATAAGCTACAGCACTGGCTTATTATATTCCCACAATAACTGGCAGTGTTGACGTCCCTGCCGCATTAGCCGCTGTTTACTGTGCAAAGAGGGAGATTAGAATCTGCCGGGAGCAACACGGGCCGGCGAGGGCGTCTATTCATTAAGCCCTTAATTGCTAATTGAGTTTCAGAATATTTCCACCACGCATTAGCTGAGTCGTTCCGCTTTTAGGAGAGGGAACAGGAAAAAAATGGATAACAGAAAGTCGCTCTTATGATAATGGCACTGGCTTTGTTTTAAACATATTATAACCATGTTTGAAAAGACAGTTTGTCCCACCAATACCATTTGAAACCCCGGTGTTCATTCATTGTGCAGACTTTGAAAAGCATATTCATTCCCTGGAGCTTGTTTTATTATGCGATGCAATGTACAAGCTATATAGTCTACAACTAGCCCACAAAAACACTTATGAAGCACAAACAGCCTAAAGAAAAATAATGAAAAGACCACACTAAAAGACCTGGCTATATATCGGTCATTTGGTTTCCTGATGCTATATGCGCATGCTTGGTCTTTTTATTATTATTATTTTTTTTTTTCTTCATTCGTGCTGCAATAAATTGTTCATGTAAAATAACTTATGATGATGTAAATATAGCTGATAATTATGTTTACAGGCAAATCGGATTTTGTGTGTCTAAACTTGTGACATAAGATATCCCTATTTACATGGCATTTAGGAATTAACCAATGTTAAAGGGTGATGTAATTACCTTTAGATTATAAATGAATTATTTCATTCATAACTTTTATGATTTAGTGAAGCAGACGTAAGTCAAGTCATGTTTATTTGTATAGTCCTTAATCACAATGAATCTCAAAGGGCTGCACAGACCACAGATTATTGCAAACTACGGACTATTATTACACCATCCCTGTAAGTGCATGCAAACGGGCTGACATCTGTTGGGGGGAAAGGGAAATAACAAAAAGCGTTCTGTGTATGAGAGGGGAGAAAACAAGCAACAGAAAACCCTCTGGAGTCCGTCACCCCTGGCTAAGCTCACAATCCAGAACTGATCGATGGCAGTCATCAGGGAGCAGGAAAGTATGTGTATGGAGACCAGGCAGGCAACGATCCGACAGCTTTTGCGGTCGGCAACGTCCGTAAATACCTGGTGCTTATTGTAGTCAGGTGCTGGGTATTAGAAAAAAGTGTGTTAAGGTATGTCTGTTGGCGCCCTAACGAAGATGGTGGTGCACTGGATCCTTACAATATCACTCCCTAAAATCAACAAAGTACTGTAGTTGTCTCCTCCTCATTTAAAAATTGATCACATTTACAAGCTGCGCTTTTATGTTGCTTGTTACAAGCAATGAATTACGACTATCTATGTTTAGATCTAATTCTGGCGTATTGCCACAGTGACACAAAATAATGTGAAGATCCATCCATTTATTATCTGCACCACTTTTCCTCACAAGGGTCACTGGGAGCTGAAGCCCATCCCAGCCATCTTTGGGCAGTGGGCAGGGGACACCCTGAACTGGTTGCAAGCCGCGGGGCACACAGAGACAGACAACTAATTCGCTCATTCACACCTAGGGACAATTTGGACAGGCCAATTAATCTTTTGAATGTGGGAGGAAACCCGAGTGCCCGGAGGAAATCCAAGCGAGCACGGGGAGAACATGCTAACTACACACAGGAAGGCTGGTAACTGGATTTGAACCCATGACCTCAGAACTGTGCCGCGGACACGCTAACCTCTCAGCTGCCGTCCCGCCCATAATGTGAAGATAACCTGGTGAAATCAACATATTCATATTGTTTTGTGAGTTGGGCAGAGTTAGTGTTTATAATTCAAATCTGCCTTACAGGACCAGAGTTCATTGTGGTGAACTAGTCAAGAAGAAAACCATATGCAAAAAAGAAACTGTGCATGTACATAAAGCATCGGATAAATGTGTTTCTATGAGTTAATGAAATGAGAAGCTATATGGGTTATTAAAAAAACCCAAATAAGTAAATACTGTTTTGGTTTTCTTTTCCAATTTACATGGCCATAAAACCCTGAATATTATAATCAAAAATAAATGCTCGTTGCACCACGAAACTACAAATTTTTCTAACCCTAAAACACAGTTTTCTTCTATTTCTTCTACATTTTAATGTCTGGTGCCACTATAAAACGTATCAAACTGACACCAAATAAAGCATATAGTCCTATAGGACAATTTAAGAAGCTTTAAGAAAGCTGGTTTAAACGCACCTACTGAGAGTGATGCACGTAGCCATGCTGCGCCAGAAAGCACTTACCGAAAATTCCGTAGCCCTCTGTGAAAGGAGAACAGCCGTCATTGAATAACTGAGTGCCCAGTGCCAACTGTGAATTTTCATGAAGGAATTGGGCCAAATGTGCCTCAATTCAAATCTGGTATCCTGGACAGATGGTGAGACTAAGGTTGCTACCCTTATGTTTTTCCTGAGGCCCTTAAATGTGGGTTAAGAAAGTCATCGAATGTTGACCACTTAGAGGTTTCATCATTGCTCGTATGTGGTTCCCCTACCCGGCTTTTATCCTTTATGCCCAATGATTACATTTCATTTAGCGGTAATGTAGCTTAACTCCCCAATCCATTTTTACATTTCTACTTCATGCGTGTTGATCAGTTTCACACTTGCATTTGTGTGTAAGGTCATGATTTATTTGAAGTCAGCCCAAAAGACCAGCGCTTTTAATCACTATCCTCCACTTTTTACATAATCTGCTGCAGCATTTTTTTCCCATTAATACTTCTTGCATTTTATGACACGTCAGTACATAAAAGTGGAGCGAGAGGACTTGCGCCGTCCTGTAGCTTTTAAATTAAGACAGTAAAAAAATGTAATTAGATTTGAGTCCACACTTAGTCCCTAATGCGTTTGGCTGTCATTCAAAGTAATTAAAAAAAAAGATAATTATAGCAACATATCCGCAGTCTCTGGCGCGTTTATTCTTTACACACGTCTGTCACTGCGGTTTGTTGATAGCACAAGTGACATGCTTAATGTGTCACAGTAGACAGCTCATAAAAGATGTTGGCAAATTAAACACAACCTTATTTCACACTAATGATGTCAGTGTAGGTGAGAGTCTTTGCTTTGATGCGCCATTAAAAACGCCATATGTATCAAGAAACCCAAACAAAAAACCCACCTTAATGGTCATATTGAGGGGAGTGTTGAGCTGTTATTGGCCCATCAGATGGGCTTAGAGGACTTTGGCAGCAGTTTCAAAAAATATTGGATTTTGTTAGGTACGCATCATGCAATGACGTGCACTGAGGGTCGTGTCTGTTGAATCTCAGTCTAATTTACAAATAAATGAAACTACATCTTATTCATCATTTTATTGGTAGAGCAAGGGAGCAATATGTAAACTGTATATATAAAAAGAAGCATTGTCTTGTCTTATCTTGTAAATGAAGTCTATGCGCACTGCTCCTTTGGTAAATAAACATCAATAGATAGGTTATTTCATTTATGAAAAAAAGACATATTACAAGAAAGAAAATATTGGATGGCTTGGCTGGCTGTTAGTTTGGTATTACAATCCCTAATTCGATTGTTTGAGGCTGAGGTGTGCGCCAAATCAGAATCCCTGATCTTACCGTCGCCCTATTCCATGAGTCAATAGAATTGCAGGCCTCACTTTGCATCTGCAGATGCTTGGCACACTAAACTGTTCATACCAACTTTAGTAAATGCTATTCTCAATATTAAAAGAAAATAAGCAATTCTAGTCAAGTCAAGTAAAGTCATTTTTATTTGTATAGCCCTTAATCACAAAGAGTCTCAAAGGGCTGCACAGGTTACTACACAGACTATTTTTCAGACTATTATTACATTATCCCCTGATCTGGAACCAACATGAGGGCAAGGAAAAACTCAAAAACCTCAACATGAGGAAAATGAAGAAACCTTGAGAAGGGACTGCACATGTAGCATCCCCCTTTCAGGATTACAATGACAGCAAAGGATGTTGCAATCACAAATAATACAGAGATATTGTCCACAAAAAGTATAGGTTATTCATATGCTATAGAGTAGAAAACAATAAAAACAATATCAAAAATTTGTAAGGTTGTATAAGAAATAACTAAAGAGACCGTGTGTAATATCTAGTGCTTCTTAGTGGTACAACACGAAACGAAATTAAACGATCTGCATTTATATAGCGCTTTTCAAGTCAATGACTTCCCAAAGCGCTTTACATTGTGCTTCACATTTCCCAATAGCGGCCGTGATCTGTGCAGCCATGTAAGGCGCTAACCTGCTTATTGGGGGTATTGGGGGGTTCAGTGTCTTACCCAAGGACACTTCGACATGTAACACGGACAAGCCGGGATTCGAACTGTGATCCCTTAATCGTAAAACGATCGCTCTACCTCCTGAGCTACTGCCGCCCCTTAACAACAAACTTTCATTCAGAAAAAAAATATTTGACCACTAGGCAAAAATACCTTAACTATCATACCATTGTTAATCTTGATGAAAAAAAGATTCTAAGTCAATAAATTTGTACTTCTTTTACATAGTTGAATCCCTAAGGTCGCTGCCATCGTTTTTCTGACAACTATCTGCTACGCTGTGCTCTGTGGTACTGTTTATTTTATTTTATTTTTGCATTAGACAATACAGTGTCATCTAGTGGTGAAATATTACACACTCAGGCTTTAACACTGACAATTATATATCAATTTAATCTATTTTTATTTTATATGTCCATGATGACAGTTGAGGCTGTGCCTTCCCTGCCTCCCCTGACTGCACGTCACTATCGTCATGACTTCCCATGTTTCTAATTCTATTATAGTAAAAGTCAAGTCACGTTTATTTGTATAGAAAAATACATAAACTTCGATTTCCTAACAGTACATTCAAAACTTTGCTCGTGATGTTTTGAATATTTGTGCTTAAAACGGCTTTAAAAACAATTATATTTGCACCTCTTAGTAATGCAATTTATTCTTGTTTATTTTGAATGAATAAAGAGCAAAGAGGGATGGCTTTTCTTCCTCAACGTGTTCGTTTTAAGGAGCTGTACGTAATTTGGAAGTTATTTTACTAGCTACTGTTATCTCCTGGCTTGTGTCTTAATTGCAGCCTCTGTTATGCTCCTCATGTTGCGAGTGCAACAACGTGCATTTCTTGGATGCGCATGGATAAACTCTTTTTTTTTTCCATTTTTCTTGGGGTTTGGACTCTACTTAAAGCAGGCCTTTTCTTACTTTCACAATTTTCGTGCGGGACTAACAAAAATTAATGTCCAACACTTCTCACCACCTCCCTATCATCTTACATAATGTGTTCTACCTCAAACATCTTTGCTTAAAGTAAGATAAAAGCACATAGCGATAAGGGCAGGCGTGGGTGAAAATAAAGCACTACGGCTCTTTGAACTCATTTGGGAATTGTTCACATATACTTAATATAGACAATATTGTAGTTTCAAATTGTCAGGGACGCTTCACACAACGAACCCCATCTTTAACATCTGGTATGTGAGACATGTAAAACAAACAAGTAATGTTGATCAGTTCCGTTGAGGTTTAGTATTGAGAATATTGTGGGCATAAGTGAAGTAGCAATCAAAGCGGTTTAATTCACACAAGCACAAAGTAGCTGACAATCACTTTTATACTAAGAGGGCTGTTATGACAACAACAAAACCCAAGAGGTCATTAAAAAAAACCTTTACTTGACACCAGCCATTTGTTGAGACTGGGTTTGGCAAGTACTGATAAAAGTCCTTTTCCGTACTGCAAACTAAAATTCCACTTGTTAGAATGCAGGGACTAAATAATAACGGAATAAATGCATATAAAAAGGAATCAAATAACTCAACCCAGAAGTAAGTAATTACCCTCAAATGCATAAATAATCATGAAGTGTGTTAATTATGATTAAATAAGTGAGGGAGTTATAAATGACAGAAATAAAAAGCCTAGAAGTGTAAGAAACATACAATCCTGACTATTACATGCAGTGAAACATTTTAATATGACACAACAAGAGGAGGTGCTTTTCATCTTTGTCTGTGTCCCGTATCTGCATTAAACTGTCTCCGAGTAGCTAAGGGTTGTACAACAGGAGCAGTTCAGTTCATTGAATTACAGAACTAATCTAATATTGTTTCTCATTCCCATTTAATTTTGACAAAATGATACTATTTTTTTTAAAGATGAAGAGACTGCCAAAACATTTTTTATTTTTTTGGTGTGAATACTTCTACACTTAAGTTACATTTTCACTCATTACACTGGGGCCCCTATTTTTTTTAGATATGAATGTTCACAGACAGTTTGAAACTCATATCCCAACGCCTCTCCCTTTTTCGTCTAGCTGTGTTCCCCCCAGCCCCCAAATTGCTGGCAGTTACTATATTCTGCATACTTTGTTTTTTCTTCTCATATGGGCTTTGATGATCTCAGAGGCAAAAGGATTTGCTTTTGATGTGTTTTTTCTTAGTTTTTCCATGATGTTGTAGAAGTACAAACTTCTTTGCATGCATTATTTAGAGGCACGATAATAAGAGAAATAGCCAAATGAAGTTGAGGGTTGAACACACCGAGGTATTAAACACTCCTTTGAATGACAGTCATTTTCTAAATACAACTTTATGTCTTGCACAATGAACATTCTGATGGATGTTTATCTAAATTGGTGTTACTGTGAGTGTAAAAAGTGTAAATAGGGTTTCTGTACACCGTGCTGGTGATGCTTGTACTCTGTTCCTACTGCTTAACACTATAAAGCATATGCAGCATACAAAATGAAATTCTGACATTGCTTCTGAAATCTGACTTTATTATCTTTGATTTTCCTTTTAAAAATGAAATAATGTAATTGTGTTTGTTGAAATTTTCTTATTTTCTTGACACAGGGTAAACTTATTATTTTTAAAGGGAGAGTGTTTATTATTTGACCACCAGATGCCGCTGTATTGTGTTTTGCAACCAAACACAAGTGCTAAAAAGCACAAGGAAGAATGCAAACGCACCATTTTTTAAATTATTTTTGCCTAGCCTATCAAAAGGTTTTTATATTTTTGTGTACCCGTGGCAGCAAGGCGGCAGATAATTATGTCATCTCCCTCTAGGTGAGGCTCATTATATGTAAAAAAGGCAAATTTATTTATGGGTATTTAAAAAAATGCTCCTTTATATTATAGTTGGGGCTGCAACAACAAATAATTAAAATTGATTATTAAAAGAGATGGCAACTAATGTCATCATTTATTCCTTGTATCACATAATTTATGAGCCAATAAGCACGATAAATCAATGCAAATAAGTACATTGAATTTTATTGTAAAGGTCTTTTGTACCTCTTTTGTCTGGCAGAGGTTTCTTAGGTTTCTAAAAATCCCTTTTTATGGAACATTGCATCCTTACAAACAAAATGACATGAAACAGTCAAACGCTACAAAGTTAACGTTTTTTCGAGGGAACAGAAAGTGATGCAGAAATACAGACAACAAAATCTAAATATGAATTATTATGGTCAAATCATGTTTATTTGTATAGCCCTTACTCACAATGAGACTCAAAGGGCTGCACAGACAACAGATTATTGCAAACTACAGACTATTACACCATCCCCTGATCTAAAACCTTCGAGGGCAAGGAAAAACTCAAAAACCTCAACATGAGAAAAATAAAGAAACCTTGAAACCTTCTAGGATGACCAGGCTGCAACGAATGTTGCAATAACAAATAATACACAGATATTGTCAACATGAAATATAGGTCATTCATAAGTATAAAAAAGAAGTGTGTCTTAGCCCTGGATTTATAAATGATAAAGATGTCATGTTGAACTCAATACAAGGGGCAGATTCGTAAGCATACTATGTATCATTTGCACTGGGGCTGCAAATAGCTATTTTACTAATCGATGAATCGGACGGCTATTTAATTAACTCATTAATTGGATTGTTAAAAACACATCTTTAATTTCCCTCTACACTCACCGGCCATTTTATTAGGTAAACCTGTCCAACTACTGGTTAACACTTAATTTCTTAACACTTGAATGTTTTTATTGTTTTAAATCAGGGGTGTCAAACTCAATTACGCAGAGGGCCAGAACTCTAACAACACCTTCGATCGCAGGCCAAATTTGATACATATTTATTGAATACACTAAAACTTTTTGTTTTTTTAAACATAAATATGAATCAAAAACAGACAGAAATATTATTCCATAATCCAAAGAAAAACAAATATTAAATAATGTAAAAACTTTGCTCTCCATAAAAATATCTTCTGTCTAATTCTACAAATTCAAAATATGTAAAAATGGATAAATAAATAACATTTGTGCTGTTCACTTTGGGAATTTTTCTTTGGTGAAAAATTTAAGCTGCGTTCTCAAATTCTTCTGTAACCCTTCAACTTTCCGTATCTTCTGCTCTGCATTCAGGTTTTTCAGCTTACTCTGATGTTTTGTCTTGTAGTGCCAGTATTCATTAAATTCCTTAATCACGGCCACAGTAGCTCGACATAGAAGACACGCGGGTTTACTGGCAATGTCAGTGAAAAAATATTCAGACTCTCCTCGGTTTTCAAAGGCTGTTTTCCAAATCAACTTTCTGCTCGGGCATTGTGAGGGTTTAGCATATGAGTAATCCACAGTAAAAGAAACATCACCCTGCTTTTTTCCGTTTAGCCTTCCGTTACATCGCGGTATATAGAAGTTTGTCAGTGGGCATTACGTCTCCGCTTCGTGAGACTCTAGTAATGTCTTCTTTTCAACTGGCTGACGTGTTGTTTGTCAGTAAATAGCTTTAAGAGTGACTGCGCCAGTCAGGCTACAGCTAACTCAATTGATGCGGGAACATTTTCACGTGGTCTTATGGCGGCAGCGGAATTGATGCATTGTGGGATCTGTAGTTTGAGAGTTATCAGCGTTGCATAAAGCCGGGTCATTATAGTAGATGTATATGAAATGATTTCACGGGCAGAATGTAATTGTACGCCAGGCCAGATGTGGCCCGCAGGCCATGAGTTAGACATCAATAGTTTAAATGATAGAATATTCTGCTGTTTTGTGCTCAATTTTTGTATCCGTCCAAAACTTAAAGGAGGAAATTAAAAATGTATTTTAAAAAATAATTCCGATTCATCGATTAATCCAAGAAAATAGTCGTCTGATTTATCGATGAATATGAAATAGTGTGCCTAATCATATTCCTGAAGAGTGTAGCATGCATTAATATATACTGAAGCTCATTAAAAACTTGGCGGCAAGTGATTGAAAGCTTGAAAGAATTGTGTGATGTCTCCCAGAGGTCTCGTAAGCCCAGTCGACATAAACACTTAAAATAAAGATTGCATGGTTTTTATTTGTGTCATCAGGCTTGTGAGAGACCTGAGCATGGATTCAAAATTAAACGTAACTCTGTATAAAAGAACCTGCACTCGTGACCCTGATAGTGAGCTAATTTTTGTTGGGTGATCCCTTCTTTGAATCCACTTTAGTTTTATGTCAAATAAGTGTGTATATTTCAAAGCAAGCATTGCCTGTAAGAACAAATGGAATTCGCAATGAATAAAGCAGCTCTTGTGGGATGATTAAAGAGAAAATAACACTCGACTCTGCCTCGGGCCTTTTATGATGCTCCTGCTGCTCTCTGTGGTGGTGGAGAGCAGTCTAGGACTGAGATGCAACATTTTGAAAAGATTGGAAACCTGCAGGGAAATAACCCAGAGTGAGAACATAGCCACGGGAAGGATGGAAACATTGACAGCAAGTGAAAGCAGTAGAAATACTGTGGTTTTGTCACCCAGTTTGACTCTTTGATAGATTTTCTAAAGAAAAATGTTTTGAGTGTTACATTACCATACCTGTCAAGCTCCAGGGCTCCATGCCCTTACAAACTGTCGTATTTTCCCTTAAAAATACAAAATAATCTTACACCATATTTTTTTTTCAAACGTTTTTATTTATGTAGTTTAACATGTTATATTGTACATGTGTTTCGTTATATCACATATATTGTGAATTAACATTTTGTTGTGAGATCTTGAGTTGCTCGACATGAATGAGGTTTATTATTTTTTAAAAAGTTCAAAAATTAAGTAGCTTGGACGTTCACTGTCAAAGGAAAAAATACATGCAAATATAATTAAGCAGAATAATAGATTTTCTCATTCAAATTATGAATTCATTTTATGCATTAAATTATTGTTGGTAATATCCTGATTAAAGGGATAACCACAAACCTGTCTTTTTTCATTTTATCATTTTATACTTATACCTTTTTTTCTTTATTTCTTTAAACAACATAATAATTCGTAATATAATGCATCAAAGCAAGTGAACCGTTTGAGAGACGGCTCTCTTTAATGAGTTGAGCCGAAAAAGCTGGTTCTCTAAAAAGAGACGGACTTCATTTCACCACATCAAACCGCTCGCTTCGTTTGCAGCGTAAAAAAACAATACCGAGATAGAGGCTTCCGCGGCGAACTTGTTTGACTTGATTGATTTGCCGTCTTGTGATAGTAGGTGTATACCGGATGGTAACCATAATTGACAAATTTGCGTTTTTCCGTACAGATTTTCGCGTACGTCGTACACGTCTTAAAATGTATAATGAACGTACTTTGTACGGCAAAACCGTACAGGTTGACAGGTATGCTTTACTTTAGCAGTTTGGATGGATGCAGTGACGTGCAGTCAGGGGTACAGTGCCTCACCTGCACTATTGAAATATAAAATAAAAATGGAAACAGTTATACGTATTTAGTGGTGACGACCTTTGTAATTTTACTTACTGATTTTTTCATTTATTTTTTGTGTTTCATTATATATTTTATAATAGAATTAGTGTGTGACGTATTACTATGCTGAGCGTCTACAGATAATCAATCGAGGCATGCAATTCTCTTGTCTCATGGCAGAGGGCGATGGTGGGACCAATGATTCTTATTTGGTGCACACTTCATCCCCAAATAATAGATTTAGTGATCGGATTAGCAAACCAACAGCAAGTTAAGCCATCCAGTTATTTTTTTGCCGTTGCTTGGGCTTTTTTTTTCATAATGTAAGATTACCTATCTATTTATGCATTCATTCAAATTAGTGTGCTGAGCATCAGTAGATGGCACACAATTCTCTTGACTCATGGCAGAGGGCGACAGGGCAAGGATTCTGTGTTGGCGTACACCTCAACCCCAAACAATAGAATGAGTGATGGTATGAGCAAGCTAACAGAGGGACAAGCCGTCCAGTAATTGTTTTCCTGTTGCATCGACGTTTTTTTGTAATGGAGAATTACCTATCTATTGATGCTATTATTCAAAAGGAGCAGCACATAGACTTTTATAAGTTAACCTAAGACAATAAGACCTTTATTTTTCAATGCTACTGTTTTTATATTGCTTTCTTGGGAGTGGGGGGGGGCTCCGCCCTGCTTTATTCCTGGACCCTGGCTATTTCAGCTGAAAATGAAAATCTCCATTCTGATCCCTGTATACATATATATATATATGCACGGCGGCGCAGTGGTTAGCGCTTGTGCGGCACAGTTCATGTCATGGGAACCTGTCGTGGGTTCAAATCCAGCTCCAGACTTCCTGTGCGGAGTTTGTATGTTCTCCCCGTGCTTGCGTGGGTTTCCTCCGGGCACTCCGGTTTCCTCCCACGTTCCAAAAACATGCATTTCAGGTGAATTGGCCGGTCCAAATTGTCCCTAGGTGTGAATGAGCGAGTGAGTTGTCTGTCCCCGTGTGCCCTGCGATTGGCTGGCAACCAGTTCAGGGTGTCCCCTGCCCACTGCCCGGAGATGGCTGGGATGGGCTCCAGCCCCCCCGCGACCCTAATGAGGATAAGCGGTACGGCTGATGAGATGAGATATATATATATATATACAAATATACATATATATATACATATATATACATATATATATATATATATACACCGTATTTTCCGCACTATAAGGCGCACCTAAAAGCCTTTATTTTTTTCAAAAGCTGATCAAGCGCCTTAGAATACAGTGCGCCTTATTTATGGATCATAATAAGTCGCTAAGTCTTGCAACTAATGCAGCAGCCGCCGACTAGATTTTCCCCCGAACGCCAAGTAGTCCGCGGTGTATGCTGGGATTTATTTACCGGCGTTTCATTGGCTAACCAATGTGTCAATCATCATTTGAATCGATCACTATTGGCTAAAGTTATTTGGAGGTAAACGGGGCGGATTCTTTTTATCATTTACAGGCTGGCATAGGCTAAAGCGGAAAAACAAAGCCTGCAATTGGCCGAAAAAGATGAATGTGAATAGCATGTTGGGTTGACGGCATAGAGAAAACGGTATTTTACTATTCTGTACTGTATTTGTAAATATTTTACTCTCCTGGATTTACTACACTCTTGGATATAAGAGGACCATGGTTGCGCATTATTATTGAACACAACGACTTCGGTGAGCTACTCCGGCTGTATATTTTCCCTGTATCTTGTTTCAGACTGAACTCGATGTTTCTGTGATAAGCGGTGCAGATAATGGATGGAATGGAGTGTCTATTTTTAAATGTAACTCAATTCCAAGTGTTTATTGTCATATGGACAGTAAAGTTGCGAGCGAAAAATAAAATAGAAACTAAGGAATGGTTGGCATTTCTTGAATCTCAAGACTTTAACCTTCCGAATTATATTTGGAACGATGCATTTGAGTGACATCGTACGGACACCGCATCCGCACGTGTCTACGACATGTATTTGCTTCTTTGCAAGCTTTCGGAATGTTAAGGGGGTAATACGTTTGACTGAACTATCTGACTGTTTTGTCGACGTTCCCATTGTAGCGCCTTATAATCCGGTGCGTCTTATGTATGTCAAATATAGGACCAAAAACAATTTTTTCGGGGTGCGCCCTATAACCTTATAGTGCGGAAAATACGGTGTATATATATATATATATATATATATATATATATATATATATATATATATATATATATATATATATATATATATATATATACATAAAAATTTGGGGGATTTCTTTCAGAGAAAACAACACAAATGCACATATTTTGGTGAGCTTAAATTTGTTGCTTGGATCCCTTAACCACTAGGGTCCTAGGAGCACCATTTCCACTGCACTATAAAAATATTACAAAAATGAAAAGTGGCCCATGTATACTTATTGCAATTACTCCTTAAGAAAAAAAATCTTGTTTTAAAAGCCTGTAAATTAACATTCAATCGTGTGGACATACAATAAAAACACGATCTAGTGTTAATTTAACAATGACAATTTTGCTATGTATAAACCTGGGGTATGCGCTATTTCTAGAACACTAGTATGCCATGAGACATTGTCTAGCGTGGCACAGGAAATCAATTTAAAATAAATTTGAAGTATCCTTTAAAAACATTAACATACAAAAAAAGAATAAATGTTTATCTTTTTAAACGTTATTTGTTTTCTACCAGTGATCACATATACCGTAAATTCCGGACTATAAGCCGCCACTTTTTTCCCAAATGTTCAGCCCTGCGGCTTATTCAGTGAAGCGGCCAATTTATGTAATTTTTCTAACTGCCACCAGCGGCACTCGAGTATAAAAGGTAAGATTTAGACCGGTGGAATAAGTGCACCAAGGTAGACGGCATCCTCTTAGTTTGCGTACGAATTGTCAGTCTGACAAAGGTTCTTTCCGATAATGAAGAGGTCGCCCTTGATGGCGGCAGTTATAAGGAGAAAGATGAGGACGGTTAGCCATGCGGGGTTTTTAAGGGTTATTGATCTATCTTCGTTATTCATTATCCATTATCCGTTATCGGTCAGTTCATAATACGCTACAAAGCCTAGGAGCCGGGACACTTACTCTCAGCCAAAAGGCCAAGCTAAGGTCCTAGCCCTAAAGCCTTGCTGCGATCATTGCGAATGCACCGTTCCCGGAGGTACTGCAATACCGGGCCGATGCGTGGAGTGGACAGAGCAAGCTCATATTCCATCTCCGAAATGCAAAAATCAAAGAGGCCAATGCGGGGTTTTTAAGGGTTATTGATCTATCTTCGTTATTCATTATCCATTATCCGTTATCGGTCAGTTCATAATACGCTACAAAGCCTAGGAGCCGGGACACTTACTCTCAGCCAAAAGGCCAAGCTAAGGTCCTAGCCCTAAAGCCTTGCTGCGATCATTGCGAATGCACCGTTCCCGGAGGTACTGCAATACCGGGCCGATGCGTGGAGTGGACAGAGCAAGCTCATATTCCATCTCCGAAATGCAAAAATCAAAGAGGCCAAGCTAAGGACCTAGCATGCGTGGGGTTTTTGGGGTTTTTAAGGGTTATTGATCTATCTTCGTTATTCATTATCCATTATCCGTTATCGGTCAGTTCATAATACGCTACAAAGCCTAAGAGCCAGGACACTTACTCTCAGCCAAAAGGCCAAGCTAAGGTCCTAGCCCTAAAGCCCTGCTGCGATCATTGCGAATGCACCGTTCCCGGAGGTACTGCAATACCGGGCCGATTTTTTGGTTTGAACAAATTTATTGACACTAAAAACAGAAAACAATCATGACAATCTCAACAGCAATTAAGCACATTCACAATATTATATTCCAATATTACATTTTTAACAGCAAACACAAAGTGAGGTTTGAATAAACCTTCTCGAAAATCAAACATATTCACAATTTCATTATATAACATCTTTGTTAGTGTCAATAGATCCGTCCAGGCCAAAGTCGATTGTCCTCGGTCTGAACAAATCCACTGACACCAACAGCAGCAAAACACAGCCATCAAGCATATTCACAATTTTTTTATATTTGACAATATGACGTGACGATATGCGTTTCGCAATTGCGGTATGGCTTTTTTTTTAACAGATTCGCATGATGCTTTGCGAGCGTGTTATTAGTAGCGCGTTGGTACGTTTCACAGGCACGGTTTGGGATGAAAATTATATTATTATTATCAAAGCTTTGAAAATTCTCTCGGTCTACCGTCTTTCTTTGTAGATATGTGTAACCATGTACAACATGTATTTGCAACTGTATAGTTTTGTAATGTATTTATTTTAGAGACTTATTGTGATATGTTTTCTACGAGCGAATCAAAAAGAAGGGGCGGAGCAAATGCGGGCTGACGGGAAGTGGGGTGAATCTGAGTTAAATCTGTTTGTTGTTGCAGCGGACAATAGTGGATACCAGTATATATTTTTCCCACCCTTAACTTTGGAAATATACATTTTTTTCATTGGATTACTTTCAGCGGGACCCAGACTTTAAAGGTCTGCATTAAATTCTAATTACAGGTATCATTGTCCGTTCATGCTGCCTATTGTGGTGTTTGGATTGTATACTATATTTAAAGATAAAATCGCGGTACATAGTCAAATTTGGGATAAGCTTATGACTTTGCTACATGTTTTAATGTGGGCGCATGCGACTTATATACTGGTGCGGCTTGTGTAAGGATAATACCAATAAGGCCCGTAAAATGTAGTGCGTGCGGCGGTGACTGTAACTGTAACATTTCATCCACATCAGTAGGTGGCAGCAGAATACTTTTTTTTTTCCTTCTTAATAATTTCCTGATGTGGTCATACAGGAAAATATAATTTTTAACTTATGTTGTTTGATGAAGCTGTTTGAGGTTGCGCTGTTCCATAAGCATAGTTTTTGCTCATTTCGAGTATTATTTTTGTTAGTTTTCTAGAAAAAAAAAACAATATAAAAATATAGCGAAAATTGAATAACAGTTCAGAAACCGTAAAATCCAAAATTACAGAAAATATTCGAACAAAAGGAATAACCTGTTTTGCCCCCTGAGCAATGGTAACCAAATGATAAGCAAAGTGTCATACAGAGATCCTTTGGTTTTAGCGGTTAATGGGGACCAGAACCACCCGCAAGAAATGAAAATCTGTGAAGTAGTGTCACACCTCTTTTTTCTTGATGGCCTTTATTAAAGCAGACTTGTTGACTTTCCAACCAAGAGAGAGAGGTAGAGAGAGAGAGAGTGAAAGAGAGAAAGAAAGAGAGAGAGAGAGCAGGAACAAATTGAAACTCTACTTATTTTAAATTAGTTGATGTTTTGTCTTTTGTGTTGGGCGCACACTGATCAAAGCCAAGCAAGAACAGGAGAAAGAGAGAAAAAAGGCTTTGGCTTGACAAAGGAGTGGGACATTAGATAGATAGATAGATAGACACTTTATTCATCCCCGTAGGGAAATTCACACTTGCAGCAGTTTCCTTGTGTTGAAGATAAAACAATAATAAATTAAATATAATATTAAATAAATTAAATATAATATAATACATAAATACCTAATGTAACATCTTGATATAAAATATTTGAATTGTGCTACATAAAATACACACTGTAATGAAAATAGGGTAATATGCAATTTGGGGGTGTGGCTTAATGTGGGCATTTACTCCCCCGGGTGGAGTTAAAGATCCTCATGGCACGAGGAAGAAATGATCTCCTCAGTCTGTCCGTGGAACAAGACTGTGACAGCAGTCTGTCGCTGAAGCTGCTCTTCCGTTTGGAGATGATGCTGTGTAGTGGATGTGATGAATTGTCCATGATTGACTGCAGCTTTTTCAGTGCCCGTCTCTCAGCTACAGTTGTCAGGCTGTCCATCTCTGTGCCCACAACAGAGCCCGCTTTCCTCACCAGTTTATTAAGACGAGAGACATCCTTGGCGCTGGCTCCCCAACACGCTGCCGCATAGAAGAGGGCGCTTGCCACAGCAGTCTCAAAGAACATTTGTAGGAGCTTTTTGCAGATGTTAAAGGATGCCAGCCTTCTGAGGAAGTACAGTCGGCTTTCCTGCATAGAGCTTCTGGGTTGGCAGTCCAGTCCAGTTTATTGTGCAGCTGCACAGCCAGGTATTTGTAGGTCTGGACAAATTCTACACATTCTCCTTTGATAGTTACAGGAACCGGGTGAGTTCTAGTTCTCCTGAAGTCCACCACCATCTCCCTGGTCTTGGTGGTGTTCAGGTGCAGGTGGTTAGCGTCGCTCCATTGGACAAAGTTCTGAATTAGTTTCCTGTACTCCTCCTCCTGCCCACTTCTGATACATCCCACGATACAGTGTCATGAGCAAACTTCTGCACGTGGCAGGACTCAGAGTTGTACTGAAAGTCCGATGTATACAGGTTGAATAGGAACGGAGAGAGCATGGTCCCCTGCGGTGATCCTGTGCTGCTAACCACAGTGTCCGATGTACAGCCCCCCTGTTTCACATACTGGGGTCTGCCTGTCAGGTAGTCCGTAATCCATGCTACAAGGTGTGATTTTACTCCCATCTCTGTCAGTTTACCACTAAGTATCAGAGGTTGTATGGTGTTGAAGGCACTGGAGAAGTCCAAAAATGTAATCCTCACAGCACCCTTGCCCCTGTCCAGGTGAGAGAGGGATCGGTGTAGCATGTAGAGCAGTTGGGCCGCGGGCTGTAGTTTGGACACCCCTTATGTGGACTATAGCATCCTCCACTTCCACCTTCTTCTGGTAGGCAAATTGCAGAGGGTCGATGGCGTGGCTGACCTATAGCCTCAGGTGGTGCAGCAGCAACCGCTCCATGGTTTTCATCACATGTGATGTCAGGGCGACCAGCCTGAAGTCGTTGAGTTATTAACATTAACTTTTAGCGAGACGCAGAATGTAACGCAGAGCAGGTGTCCGGTCACTTTACCATATAAAAAACGCTATGATATAAATTGGCATCAAGGATCTCAAGCCAAAGGTGCCGGTCAATTGGTGTGAATCTTGGCTGCCCCACCTCCCACCGCCCTAGTACCCTCACTCTCGCTCAGCCTTAAACTCTTAGCGAGATGCAGGATGTAACTCAGAGGCGGTGCCCGGTCACAGTACAGTATGAAAATTGCTATGATATGAATTGGCATCGGAGATCTCAAGTCCAAAGGTGCCGGTCAATTGGTGTGACTCTTTGCTGCCCCCACCTCCCCACTACCCAACTCTCACGCAGCCGAGCAGGCAAGCAGACACAGCGTGATTTCGCAATAGCGGTGCTGTCCCGGTGTGGGAAACTTTTTTTTAGCTTTGATAATCAAACATGATAATTAAATCTTTTTAAATGAAATAAAAACAAAAACCATGAAACTGGTGCCAGGTATTATTTTTTTAAACATAAAAAAAAAAAAAATCTCTACTACAGTTTATATATTGGTTTCCCGCTCTGACAATCAATAAATAAGATGTTGGTTATTTTATTTATTTCTAAATCTGACTGTGCCTCTTCTGACACGAACCTCACTGCACATCACTGGATGAATAGATGGATAGATTATTTAGCATCCCATGGTGCATTTTTAGGGCTACAACGAATCAATACAAAAGATTATTAAAAGCATTGACAACTAATTTCATCATTGTATTATTGTGTCACGTTATTTATGAGGAACTAAGCACCTTAACGCAAGTGACGTTGAGGGGTGTAGTGTAACTTTGGTCCGACATAGAGCCATTTACCATTTAAATATAATGGTACTTTCCCTGGTAACTAGTTATTTTTACGATAGAGTTATTCACTTACTAACTCTATTACTTTTTTGGAGAAGTAGTGAGTAACTATTACTGATTACTTTTTAAAGTAACATGCCCAACACTGCCAACTAAATTGGCCCAAAACGGTCAAACACTAATAAGTAAACACTTTTCAAGGGAACAGAAAGTGCTGCAGAAATTTCAGAGAAAATAAAAATCACAAAAAAGTAAAATAAAAATAATACTGATTACATTTTACACTTAAACAAGGGGAAGTTTCCTAAACATTCAATATATCATTCGCACTTTGGTAATTTTCATCATTTAAAGATTAAAACAACAAAATATTTGCACCCAAAAGAACAGCTGAACAATACAATATAATACATAAACAAGAAATGAAATTTGTTGCTAATTCTTTGTTTTAGGTTTTTTTATGACAAGTCCAAATTTAATATTATCTTTGGATAAGGTGGTAAGAAACACTATCTTACATATTTGCAGGTGTGTAGCATACATGTGTTTGTATTTTTGTTCATTGTTATTTGACAAGCACATTTTAAGATTGTTTTATATTATAGAATGTTTTGTTGTTTTGTGCACTCTATTTCATTTGTCCAAAACTTCATTATTTGAATAAAGTGGAAGAAATTAGAAATGTGTTTTTTAAAGATCCGATTCATAGATTATTCGAAATAGAACCGACCGGTTCATCGATTATTAGAATAATTGTTAGATGTAGCCCTAAAGTTTTTTCATTAGTAAAACATGTTCAGGATGTTATTTTGAAGCTGGACTTGACCAGTTTAGTCTATTGTACAAAAAGCGATTTGTTGAATTTGAAATGATAGCTTCATGAAAGCATTACTAATTCTAATTAGCATACATACAACGTGGCGGTAGCATTTTTTCACACGTTCGTCTTCTCAGCAGCTAATTAACGAGCAGAGGCCTTCAGTGTAACCCCTTTGTGCTCAGCATGGGTTTCAATTCAGCGGCTCCCGGCTTTGTCCAATTAAGTCTGCTTAAATGTGCTCATGCTTGCATAATCCACCGTCTAATGACCTGGATGCTCGTATCTGTGGGCTTTGTCGGACTTTTTGCTTTCGCGAACTTTTGGGTTAATCGACTCCACAAAGCTGCGGTTGTATTCTATTGTGCGTATGTGCGCACTGCTTTAATGTTGAAAGAGTGTGTTATCCTGAAGGGAAATCTACTGTAGAGAATAGTGCCAGGTTGAAAGAGAATCTGTACGTTCAGCATTCTCTATTGGGAAATATATTCTTGTTACCTAGAGTATCACGTCTTGGTTTATCCTTCTACCGTTCTTATATTTCAAGTTCTGTTGGTGTTTGTTGGGATAAATAAATCATGGGCAGGTGGAGCTGACTTGTATTTCTCTTGGGCAGCACAAAGACTAACCTTTTTATATTAGAACTGCACAATTAACCGAAATCTGATAGTTATTGTAATTTGACGTGTTATGATTGCATAATCGCAAGCCATTGCGTTTTTTTTAAGGCTTTATAGTTCAGTGTTTCAGAGTGATGAAGTGCTTGGAAAACCAGAAGGGTCACTTTCGGAGCAGACCGTGTATCCGCCTCGCTCCAGAAATATGCACAAAGAACAAAGAAGTTGACAGAGAGGGAAAAGTTGTTTATTGATATTCTTTAGCGTTCAAACAGCGTTCTCATTCGTCTAAGAGACAATCCGCTTTCTTATGCCCTCCGGCACAGACACATCACGTCAGAAATTTCACATGTTGCTTAGTGCGTCCTCTCGCGATGACGCGCTTGTTTTTCTCAAAATGCATGCTTCCAGGAATTGTCAATGTTTTTCTCAGAATGTTTTTGTCCTCTTTCCATTCTCCAAAATTACGCGATTTCCCCCAAAATCGTTGGAGTCAGCCTGACCCAGCCAAATTCCTGTCAGCTTGCAAGCTGTTCCAGACCAAGGCGAGTGTTATTAATGATAATTATTTGTTATTATTATTAATGATTATAATTATTTTTTATTATTATTGATAACACTCGCCCATTTAAACTCGGGAGAAACAAGCCTGGAATTTCCTGTCCAAACAAATGTGTCCTCAATATGTCGACAAGCTCCGACTTCCTTAATCCACAACATCACAGGTAGGGTTTTAACGCCGCTGGCCAATCAGAGGCAAGTTAAAACTACGCTAGTCAATAAAGTCAAAGCAAAGTTTGCCAGCAGTCTATCCGCGACCGTGATTGGGTGGTGTATGTTAGTCAAACAGTGGGCGTTTTGCACAATTGACCACCAAAAAAAGGTTACGCGATAGCTCGTACCCTTAGCAGGTCACTACATTGAAAATACATTGTATTTATTAAATCAGACTTTAAAGGAAAGTAAAAAAAAAAAGTAAAAAAAAAAGCCCCAGAAGAAAATGTTTCACATACACACAGGCTTCAAGATGATTCAAGACTTGGTGAAATGGGTGTTTTAACAAGACAATGATCCCAAACACACCAGTAGACAAGCAAAAACCAAGAAATGTAAATGAATTGTGGAATGTTTTTTAAGCAATCATGGAGTGAAGTAACAACTGAAAGGTGCCACAAGTTAGTTGACTATGCCACACAGATGTAGAGCAGTTAAAAAAATCTGTGGTCTTGCAACTAAATATTGGGATTGCTGAATCCTATCTTTGTGTGGAAATACAAAATAGTTTGGAGTTTGTACAGTCAACTGCAGACACTGCAAATTTTCTGAACACCCCTTTGATAATTGCCCAATTGTACAGCCTTTGGGGCATGCCTATTATAAATGCTGGGTCTTGTTTGCACCTACTGGTAGCCTGTTTAGCATGTACTGATAAAGAATATGAAAAAAAAAAACTGAGATATTCTGGAGAGAGCGCTAATCGTGAGACACATTATCCCTCAAAAATACAGGAAACAGACATGTTATTTATAGATCTAATTTAAGATTTAAGGGCCCGGTCACACAGCCGTTTGCGTCTGTATCGCGGGTAAAATTTTGCGTTTTTTTTTTTGCCCGTGGTTGCCCGCGATGGAAAATGCGCAAAATTGGCCAACCCGCTGTTCATCGGTGGTATGCCCGCAAAACAGACGCCGGCGACTGTTCCGCTTCCTCATCGCGTCATTTCCGCGTCATTTTCTCGTGTGGACCACGGGTATAAAAGCTCCCGAGCCGGTGTTGTGCCCAAATCCGACTCCTACTTATTGTTTTAATAAGCGTTTTATATATAATACGATCGCTTTTGTTGGAAGCGCAGCAAAATGCGCGTTCATGCGGGGGGGGGGGGGGAGGATTTTATATACGGTACGTTCACAACAAAAACAAAGACGGAATGGTTTAAGTTGTATTACATTCCCAACAAATGCAAGATGAAGTGGTTTTGGTTATATGTTCGCCATTACATTCCCTAAAAGTGATATAAAAGTGAGATAAAACGAGGTAAAAGTGGTTGTAGTAGCGAGGGGATGCAAATCTCGGCAGGGATGCATTTCTCGGCATAACACCGGGCTGTAGAAATCATAACCGCTCAAGACACAGTCCCGTGAAGATCAAGATTTCAAGCTATGGCACCGAAGAAGCCAATATGTTATTATTGTGATAGTTTTTCATTTTGATTTTATTATCTTGTCATGAAATGAAAAAAAATGTGAAGAAATAAAAATGGATTAAGACGAGGTCACTATGGTGACGGGGATCCATGTCTCGAGCACAACTGACGTGTGCTCGGCAAATCGCGCTGTAGATACGCTAATTTCACGTAATAACACCGTGATACAGGCGCAGACATGCTATGACCATGCTCCACCCACGATTACCCACTGAAATTTCCCGTCCTACCCATGTGTAACCACGCCCTGGCCGCGGCCAGAGCACGTCGTTCCACGTCATTTCCGCGTCATTACCTCGTGTGCCGCCCGCGGTTAACACGTGCTCAAAGTTTTGAGCAGCTCAAAACTTTTTCGCGCGGCCAACCGCATGTGAATTTCCGACCGCGAGTAAAGCACTGCTGTACCTCGTCTATATGGCGGTCTCAAAGTGTCTAACAGCGCCAAACAGCGTCCACTTCACGGCCAGAAGTGTCTGGCCGTGATTCAGCCTCGATACGCCCGTGAAAGGCTGTGTACCCGTGCTCTAAAGCATTGAGCAGCGCAAAACTTATTCACGCTGCCACACGCGCGTGAATTTCCGACCGTGTGTTAAGCACTGCTGTATCTCGTCTGTATGGCGACCTCAAAGCGTCCAATAGCGTCCGCCTCACAGGCTGAAATTTCTGGCCGTGATTCAGCCGCAAACGGCTGTGTGACCTGGCCCTTAGGAACAGCATGAAGTGTTCACGTGATGGAGTGGGCATGGCGTTAGAAATAAGGTTGCATGGACAAGTTGAAAGCTTTAGGTACTTAGGTTGTGATGTGGCTGCAGTTGGTGGAATGGAGTGCGAGGTATTGCACAGAGTGAATCAAGGAAGCAAGGTTTTGTGTGCTCTGAGGAGAGTGATGAGCAACAAGAGTATGAGTATGGATGTTAATAGGGGACTGTATGAGAGTGTGATTGTGCCGACTGTGTTGTATGGTGCAGAGACTTGGAGCCTGAACGGAAATTTGAGAAGGAAGTTGAATGTTTTTGAGATGAAGTGTTTGAGGACTATGTTAGGAGTGACAAGATTGGATAGACTGAGAAATGAAATTGTGAAAGACAGAACTGGAGTAGTGGTGGAACTGAGCAAGCGTGTGGATAAGAGAGTACTCTGTTGGTTTGGACACATGGAGAGGATGGATGAGGAGCAAATGTTGAAGAGGATCTACAGAGCAGAAGTCAATGGAAGGAGACCAAGAGGAAGGCCGCGATTGACATGGATGGATGGTGTTATGAGTGCACTTCAGGAAAGAGGTCTAAATATAGTCGAAGCTAGAGCCCTTGTTGGTGATAGGAATGAGTGGAGAGGTCTTGTAAAAGGAGAGTGGGATGTTTAGACGTGTTCTAAGGGATGGGCAGGGCACCTGTATGATGCGGCAAGGGTAAACCAGTGAAAGCTGTCGGGTCCTGCTGTTGAACAGAAGAGTGTGTTGTGTCACCCTGACCCAGGTGACATGGCCGCTTTCTTGTGTCCCATTTCATCTGGAGGGACAAGAACATTACCAACTGTGAGGTGCTTAACTTGTATGGGTATTTGGGGATTTGGGTTGGCCATAGTCAAAAAAAAATTGTGTGCTACTTTTTCCTTTTTTAAATTTTCTTTGTTTTTGTATGTGTTTGTCTTGCTGTCGGTCACTCCACTTGAGGGATATGACCAGGGTGGGTGGGTGCATAGGTAGGTAGGTAGGTAGGTAGGTAGGTAGGTAGGTAGGTAGGTAGGTAGGTAGGTAGGTAGGTTAGGTAGGTAGGTTATGTAGGTAGGTAGGTAGGTAGGTAGGTAGGTAGGTAGGTAGGTAGGTAGGTAGGTTAGGTAGGTAGGTTATGTAGGTAGGTAGGTAGGTAGGTAGGTAGGTAGGTAGGTAGGTAGGTAGGTAGGTAGGTAGGTAGGTAGGTAGATAGATAGATAGATACGGAATCCATGCTAAAATGTAGATTGACAAATCACAAAAGGAAAAATGCTCTCGAAGAGAAGCAGCTCTTAATAAATAATGGATGACTAAAAGCATACATAAAATTATTGGAGTAATGGAATAATGGAAAGATATGTGGCTACATTGTTCAAAAGATAAGTGTAAGGTTTGAATTGATTGATGTCGTTTACTTGAGATATTGAATCACAATGGAAGAGCAATCTAGTATTATAGTTGGATAGTTGTTTTTATGCATTGAATGATGTTTATTGTCATCATTGTTCTTGCAACGACACAATCTGTGTTCACTCTCGTTCTCTTCAGGCTGCATATGAATCATCTTCAGATGTAGGTGTAAACTCTGTGAGACCCCCAAAGCTTCCTCTTTCTCTTTTGTTGCAATCAGACCTGCAGATCCCCCCCCCCCCGGCTGCATGCGACACGATGGGAACAAACGTGTCGTGCTGCAGGGAGGTTGTAAACACGTCAAGAAGCTCTGTTAACACGTAGAAAGCATTGCCCGCCGCAAAGCTCACTTAAAGCAGGTGATTTGTCTAACTGACAAAAAAACCTGCCCAAGTATCTCCACATTTTTTTATTTTTAACCAAGACATTTTACTGATTTAAGTAGTAAGTATAAGGTCCTTATTTGTGAACACTATTCCTAACACAGGTAAATCTATCTCGCAACATATGTTATCATGGAACATGAATTATCTTCATATTCTTTGGCAGAAATTCAGTTTGGAGGTGACTCACATCCTGTTTTTACTGGCAAAGTTGCTTTTTTAATATTCAGTTATTTTTGTGAAACAAAAGTTCACGGTTCATGGATCCTTTAACTGCCAGGGATCATCAGGGCACACACGCGTGGTGTGTCTTGGGCAAGTATAGCCTGGCGTCACCAACTCTCTCCAGAACGTTTTTTTTTTTTCTTGTGGATGGGTTTTCCCCCCCACATAAACAAAGAGTACTCATTTCTATGGTTACTAGTTGGCCACTTCGTCTTGCATTTGTTGGAAATGTAATAAAACTTAAACCATTCCGTCTTTGTATTTGTTGTGAATGTAATCGAACGGTAATGCACGCCGTATACAAATCACTTTTGAGCAGGTAACATGTTTATTTTGCCTTTTTCTATTCAAATCGCTCGTATTGAAACTGTTATGCACTCTACCATAAAGCCTATTTCTGCATTATAAGCTTTACGGTAGAGTGCCTAACAGTTCTCAAAAGTGATTTATATACGGTGTGCATTACCCTTCGATTACGTTCACAACAAAAACAAAGACGGAATGGTTTAAGTTGTATCACATTCCCAACAAATGCAAGACGAAGAGGATTTGGTTATATGTTCGCCATTACATTCCCTAAAAGTGATATAAAAGTGAGATAAAACGAGGTAAAAGTAGTTGTAGTAGCGAGGGGATGCAAATCCTGGCAGGGATGCATTTCTCGGCATAACACCGGGCTGTAGAAATCATAACCGCTCAAGACACAGTCCCATGAAGATCAAGATTTCAAGCTATGGCACCGAAGAAGCCAATATGTTATTATTGTAATAGTTTTTTCATTTTTATTTTATTATCTTGTTATGAAATGAAAAGAAATGTCAAGAAATAAAAATGGATTAAGACAAGGTCACTACGGTGACGGGGATCCATGTTCACCCCTTGACGTCTCGAGCACAACTGACGTGTGCTCGGCAAATCGCGCTGTATATACGCGGAGAAAGGCGTTTGACCTACACTTGCGTAACACGCTAATTTCACTTAATAACACCGCGATACAGGCGCAGAACATGCTATGACCATGCTCCACCCACGATTACCCGCTGAAATTTCGCGTCCTACCCAGGTGTAACCACGCCCATAGCACGTCGTTCCGCGTCATTTCCGCGTCATTACCTCGTGTGTACCACGTGTGCCGCCAGCAGTTAACACGTGGTTTAAAGTTTTGAGCAGTGCAAAACTTTTTCGCGCGGCCAACCACGTGTGAATTGCCGACCGCGTGTAAAGCACTTCTGTATCTCGTCTGTATGGCCATCTCAAAGCGTCCAACAGCGTCTGCTTCACAGGCAGAAATTTCTGGCCGTGATTCAGCCTCGATACAGACGCAAACGGCTGTGTGACCGGGCCCTAAGAAACGAACGCAATTGGGTTCCTGTCTCCGTTCCTTGTTCCTGACACCAACTCCATTTTGACAATGTGATTGGAGGTGTTAAGACCAAAGGAATAATCTAATTCCTACCGCAACCTTGATATGGAGCTCTATTATTTATCAGATCCTTGATGAATTCTTGGTCTGGGTAGCTCTCCACTCGGATCACTGTGATTGCCAACTGTCCAATGAATCGAGGGATATTTCCGGGAGGGGAAAAAAGCCTGGCCAAAACTTGTCGAGTTCTGGTTTTTCGTCCTTTGTGAATCACACCATTCTAATTGTAATGTTTCAGTTCAAATACCATTAAGCCATTTTGCATGATACATGTGACTTCATATCTCTCCTCGAGCTGAACAAATATACTGCAATTTACTGCTATAACAGCATTGCTTGTGTTTCTCCAGCAGGCACTGCGGCAAGTCTAGAATGACTGGCAAGAACCAGACCAGCAACGTGACCAACAAAAATGACCCGCGCTCGCTCAACTCACGCGTTTTCATCGGCAACCTCATGACAGCGGTGGTGAGCAAGGCCGACATCGAAGCCATCTTCGCCAAGTACGGCAAGATTGTAGGATGTTCGGTGCACAAGGGCTACGCCTTCGTCCAGTACGACAACGAGAGGAATGCCAGGGCGGCCGTCACAGGAGAAAACAAGAGGATGATTGGGGGACAGTCGTTAGGTAATGCTGCATTTTGGGTCACGTCATACATGAGAAATGCATTCATGCCAGACTATTTGGATAGAAATTGATGTTTTAATGCCTATATCCACCAATCACACAAAACCTGCTAATTAATGCTCTAATTTGATTTGCCAAATAACATATAGATACAACTGATCACTAAAAGCAATGCACCAAAGAAATCCCAAATGCAAAATACAGTAGTACCGCTATAAATGAGCACCTCTAAACACAAGAACTTCGAGACACAAGATTTGTTCGGACTAATCCTGTACAATGGAAAATTCAAGCAACGATCACCTACAGATAATAGGAAATTAGCCACAACCAGTCACACTAAATACACTCAATGTAGCTTCTTCAGCTAAAATATAAATGATAAACAATTCTAGCAGCTTTTGTTCACAGTCGATTTGAGCTTGAATGGCAACCTGGATAAAACATTAGCTTACGCAGCTAACGTTAGTGTCTTACCTTAGCAATATTAAAGTGCTCCCAGCTTCAGTGAGCAGCTAATACCTGTAATCCAACCAGCTAAGAAGAACTGGTAATCCAGACTTTTATAAGCTTTTAGATCAGCACCCGTTTATGGGGATACTACATTTACAATACAGTGGTACAGATGGTGTGGACTAAAGTTAGGCAGACTGGAAAATTTGTTTAGATGTGTGAAGGTCGCTAATGACACCCTCAGTTTCTCTAAATGGCGCTTTTTGTGCTTTCCGACAAGATGAGTCACCTCATCTAACGGCTGCACAGAATTCGTTTGACTCGTCATTGCCTATAGTGTTGGATAGGACGGCTTTTTTTGCTGACGTTGTCTTCTCTTTACTGGACCCGTTCAGTATTTACTACGGTTGACTACCGTCCGTCATGGTGACGTCGCGTTTTTTTGATCACGTGTGTGCAAAGGGTTAATACCTGTCAACTTAAGCCAAATACTCGCGTTATCAATGATTGCAATTTCCTTTATTCAACGAAAAACCTTACAAACACGACACTGTACCTATTTACGAATAGCAAGACTGACTATGTCAAATACCGCGACTATATTAGCAATCGACGATGATGTTGTCTTCTTCTACCATTGACTGAGACGATCCAGGTTAGAGCCGATTTAGGCAAGAGGAGCTCAGTCTAACAAAAAACTAGTCTTTTGAAAAAATAATCTTGTTCAAAACTTGGCATACAAGATGATAAAAAAAAAAACATATAAAATGAAGGGGAACTGTGTAACAGTCCTTTGTCCCCTCCCATACAACTACGTTACGGCGACTCCCTTCATGGCATATGCTCATAATGAACCTCATTTTATCTTATCAATATGCTCTTATTTGTTTTATCACTGTATTTTTCATGTTTAATTTCTATTTGAATGTTTTTTAGTGATCAGAAAGGTGTTCTTTAGAACTATTTAGTATTAATTTGGATTCTTTTGAGCCTTCGGGAACGTTCCCGCTATTTGAGCTCCGAGCACAATCCTGGAACTACCGTATTTTTTTCACTATAAGGCACTCCGGGTTATAAGGCGCACCCCCCAAAAATTGTTTTTTTGTCATATATTTTCCATACATAAAGCGCACCTGACTATAGGGTGCCACAGTGGGAACGTCAACAAAACAGTCAGATAGTTCAGTCAAACTTATTAACCCCTTAACATTCCGACGGCTCGCAAAGAAGCAAATATGTGTCTCAGACACGTACGGACAAGGTGTCTGTATGATGTCACCAATCACTGAAACGCGTCATTCCACATATCATTAGGTTTAAACTCTTGGTATTCAAGAAGTGCCAACCATTTCTTAATTTCTATTTTATTTTTCGCTGGCTACTGTGCAGACAGCATGATAGGAATTCACTTGTGCAGGGAAGCGTGGTTCTTTACTGTGCATATGACAACAAACATTTGGTTTTGAATTGAATTTAGAAATAGACTCATCACAGACACATCAAGATCTGTCTGAAACAAGATACTGGGAAAATATAAAGCCGTGGTAGCTCACAAGTCGTCTTGCAGCCATCACGTTCAATAATAATACGCAACCATGGTCCTCTTCCATCGGTGAGTGTAGTAAATCTAAACGTGTAAAATGTTTACACACGCCAAAAGATGCAATAATGCCACAAATAAAAGATGAAAATCCGCCGAGGAGCATCTGTATTGATGGGCGTTGCTCGTTCCTAGCTGTCTGTTTAGCCCCATAATTCCTGTTTACAAATGCAGACTAGTAAAAACTGTTTTCTCCATGCAGTAGAGCAACCTAACGTGTGAGTCACATCTTTTTTGGCCATTTGCAGGCTTTTTTTCGCTCCGCTATAGCCTATGCGAGCCTGTAAATGCTAACTCCGAATAACTTTAGCCAATAGTGACAGATTCAAATGAGGATTGACACATTGGTTAGGAAATGAAACGCCGGTATATGTATCCCAGCATACACTGCAGACTACTAGCCGGCGGCTGCTCGCATTAATTGAGAGACCTTGCGACTCAATATTGATCCATATATAAGGCGTACTGTATTATAAGGTGCCTGTTCAGCTTTTAAGTGCGCCTTATAGAGTGAAAAATGCGGTAGTTAAGTAGAGGCCCATGCATTCCCACTTCAGGCCCATAGGTAGAAGTAATGTGAATTATATGGGGCGTGTCAATAAAATAAATGTCAACCTTCAATGTTTGATTGTGTACAAACTCTGGAAACCAGTCTTAAAAAATATGTTTTTTCTCATGCTTGGCCACAGTTCAAGAGATCTGTAATAATAACAAGTAAACATAAATCCATCAGCAACTGTGCAAGCATGTAATACTTGGCCACTTTTTTTTTTTTTTCAAGAATGTTGTGCTTTAAAGTAGGGGTCTCCGACTCGCAGCCCGGGGGGAAATTGCAGGATGATAGTTTGAGGCCTCCGGCCTAATATGAAAGTTAAGAGGAAAGTGTGTATTATTTTCCCACCAGATGTCATGTTCTGATAACAAGTGCTAAAAGCTCAATGGGAGAAGACAAGATACGGAGACTCAAAGTGACCAAAACACACCTTAATACTTTTGAAAAGAAGAGAAATGAGATAACAAAAAAGAAAAGTTAAAAAATTGCTGTTTTTTTGTCTATATTTATTTATTTCTTTGTCTCCATTTTCCTTTTTTGCTATCTTTCCCCCCATTTGTCCTTTTATTCAAATTTTCCTATTTGTTCTCTTTTTGTAATTTCTGACCCTAACCCTAACCCTATTTTTTCTTCTTTAAAAAAATATTTACCCTTTGTTTTGAGAAAGGCTTGGTAAAAACTGGAATAAAATGGTGATTTTTGCTCACTTTCAGTCTGTAGTCCGTAGTCTTCCTTGGATTTCACGTTTGGTTGGACGACACGTAACAATGACATCTAGTGGACACACTTAAAACACTATCCCTTTAAGAACAGCGTAATAAGTCATCAGTGCTGTTAATGTTGAAAACCCCATTTGGCCCAACCTCACCCAGATCCTTACTTCAGCAGCCCCAACTCAATTGAGTTTGAGACCCCTGATTTAAAGGGACTGTGTGTATTATTTATCCCATCTTAGTGGTAAAAAAAACTTTATTCATTCAAAAAACAATATTGATTTAAATAATAACCAAAATGGATTAGTAGACGTGCATGTTTTAAGAACACTGAAAGATTTACATTCATTCTACATATCATGAGCCTCACTTAGAGAAATCACAAGAAGTGTCTGCCATCATGCTGCTTCTGGTGTCCAAAAACCTTGTAAAAGGCTCGGGTAAAAAATGAGAAGAAAACTGGTGTGGTTTGCTCACTTTGAGTCTCTGGAGTTTTTATTCTCTCTTGGGCTTTTAGCACTCATTTTTGCTGCACGACACAATACAGCGACATCTGATGATCAATTAGACAATACAAGAGCTAACAAATAAAATTACCAATTCACAAATAGCGATCAAAACATAACTTTCTCGTAAGTAGTTACTGCAATCCTTTGCTCGACCACCATCAGTTTTTTGCAACATCATTTTATCACTAACTTTTTTATTGTACTTTGTGAATGGGTTTTGCGGTGATTACATTCTCTCTAGGGAATTTTACTGCCTTGCTGAATTGAATATCTGTATGTGGGGGGATGCCCTCAAACAAAAGTTGCCTACTCGAAGCCGGCAAAAGCATCTTACACATTTCCAGTAGGAAAGAAAATCCATCATCTTTATTACTCATCATATGTGTTTTCTTCCCTTTCCTCTTCTTTAACATATTACAAGAGACTTTTTGCGTCATAAGCTGTATCACATATTTCACTGTTCCAGTTGCTGTTCTAAGAGACACCTTATAGCAGGGGTTTCAAACTTTTGTTTCGGGGGCCACATGGTAGATAAAAACATTCTCACAGGGCATGACTAGTAAATGAGTTGCATACAAGTGTGCCTTAGTTGGAGGGCTGGGGGTCTTTTTGGAGGCTCACAATTAAATTATGATTCATGGATGTCAGATTTTTTTTCTTTCAATTCAAGTTAATCAATTATATTGTTTATTAACTTTTTTTATAAAGGAAAATAATGCTTACATCAATTTCCACTCTAGTTTATTGAACTGAGGGAATCTCATGCAGATTGGAACGTGACAGAAATATCATTCATCCAATCTCTGCACCGCTTATCCTCAATAGGGTCGCAGGGGTGCTGGAGCCCATCCCAGCTATCTCCGGGCAGTGGGCAGGGGACACCCCGAACTGGTTGCCAGCCAGTCGCGGGGCACACAGAGACCGAAAACTCACACGCTAATTCACATCTAGGGACAATTTGGACCGGCCAATCAACCTGACATGCATGTTTTTGGAATGTGGGAGGAGTGCCCGGAGGAAACCCACGTAAGTACGGGAAGAACACGCAAACTCCACACAGGAAGGTTTGATCTCATGACCTCAGAACTATGTTGCACTCGCGCTAACAGAAGTATCATATAAACACAAATTTAAATTTTTGATTCAATCATTTCGATGTATTTTTGCTCTTTTTTAATTTACATTGGAACCTGCGGTTATTATGCATCTTTTTAAATCTGCATAGACATCCAGGTGCTATTTTTTTATGTAGACTTTTTTTTTCCAAAACAGTGTGTCTGTGACTTATTTTTGGTAAAATAATAACTGATAGATTTCTTCAATGCTCTCTGGTTGATTATCATAGTCTGCAGATACAGATTTGGGAGTGGTGCTTAGCTTTGGCAACATCCAGTGGGCAAATTTACAACTGCAGATTATTTTTTCATGCTTATTTTTCTCTTGAGACTCTCTCAGCATTGACTTGCGGGCCACATTAAATGATTTGGCATGCAACATTTGCCCATGGGCCATTAGGTTATTTTATTTTTTTTACCAACACAGTGTTTCCTGAAATCTCTTGTGATGTAAATACATGCTTGTTAGGTTGTACGTTTTTTCCTATATTTTATTTTATTTGTCTTTTTATCACTTCAAATTGTGTACGCGGCACAACAATTTTTGTACGGGGATTATTATTTATTCTTTTAAATACTGATATTGCCCAATTTGGCTCTAATCCGGATCGTCTCGATCACTGTTAGCAGAGGACAATGTCAAAGTACGTTGCTAATGAAGATAAAGTGTGAGAAATCCTTCACTGCAACACTAAATTGAAAGCAAGTAGGGAAAGAACTAAAAAATAGGCTGTAATAATTAGTAGTTTAATTGGTAAATAAAGTAAACTTTTTTACACCAGTTACCTTGTTTTTTTAAACATAGTCTGTCTTGCAGTGAGTAAATAGGTGTGGCATTGTGTTTGTAATGTTATTATCGCTTATTACAGGGAATTTATATAATTGATAAGGGGAGCAATTGGCTGAGGTTGACATGCATGTAAATAGGTGCCATGATAAATATTTTATTTGACAGTTTTGTACGGATAAAAAATGCTGGGTTTTAGAAGCGGGGCTGTAGATAGAAGAAAAAAGACCTGATCATGAGCAAATCTATGCAACAGGAAAAAACAATCGGTGAACTATTAATTCCAGAACATAAAACTCTGGACAGTTGGTGTCTGAGTATTTCATGGTTTGTTTTGGTTCCTGTCTTAGGCTGACCTTGATCAACCTTGTTAAAAAAGATATGACACTGTTCCAACGAGAAAAAGGGAAATTGGGCTTGGATCGTGCACGTCAATACGTTGAGTGGACCCCGTGTTGAATCCATCCATCCATTTTCTGTGCCGCTTATCCTCACTAGTGTCGGGAGGGTGCTGAAGCCCATTCCGGCTGTCCGCGGGCAGTGGGCAGGGTACACCATGAATTGGTTGCCAGCCAGTCGCAGGGCGCGTGTTAAATCCTCCCGATATTACTTATTGATTTGTTCACCAGCTCGTACATTGTCCACACTACAGCTCACATTGAATGCAAATGGAATTCTCGCTGTGGTTAGCGGTGTTCACTTAATTGGACTGAGATGCAATGTGTGTCTTTGTGTGTGTGTCGTGTCATGTTAATTAAGGAAGCAATAGCTGGCGATGATAGAATCCTATCCATTGCCTTTTACCAGGGGCGATGTTAAAGTTGCATACATCCTACACTGTCCCGTAAGTGTAAAATGAAGCCAATTAAATGTGAGTGAAATTAAATTAAACAACTTCTTTATAAGATCATCAGAGTTTTGATGTAAAGGCGTTTAGTGATTTAAGATGTTGAGCCCTTACCGAAAGAAAGTAAGCGTTACAACTTGCGTTAAGTCAAGTCATTTTTATTTGTATAGCCCTTAATCACAAGGAGTATCATATGACTGCACAGACCACAGATTATTGCACACCACAGACTATTATGACACCATCCCCTGATCTAAAACCTACATGAGGGCAGGGAAAAACTCAAAAACCTTAACATGAGGAAAATGAAGAAACCTTGACCGCACATGAGGTAGTCCCCCTTCCAGGATGACCAGACTGTAAAGGATGTTGCGATAAAAAAATATTCATATGCTATAGAATAAAAGTGTGTTTTAAGCCTAGATTTGAACAGTTCCACTGAGGTTGCAGATCTCAGCATTCCACAACACCAGGGCCCGAATGGTGAACGCTCTTGCACCTGCGGATCTATTACAATATTTAGAGTGTAATTCCGGTATCCCTGATTATTGAATCCCCAAAGTAGCGCATTACTCGGTAATTACTGTGAATACTCGCATTGCAGTCGACCTCTTAAAACTGCTAAAAAAAGTCACACAATCAGAGAAATAGAAGAAAACTTGTACACTGTACACCAACCTGTGGAAGCGATAAACCCTTTGTTATTCTTGACTTGTGTAATCTTTAGAGCTGCCAAACTAACATCCAAGACACTCCATACAATTCCATATTTTTTTTCTAAACCGCGAGAAGATTTGCATCTCCCTTTCTGGGTATTATCCATGAAGCTTTCGTTTTTCCCTACATGCATGGTGTATTGTAAAGATAATTAAACAAATAAAACGACGAAAATTCTGCACTCTCTTGCTGTAGATCATTTTGTGTATCCTTCCATAACATATTCATCTCTTTAAATATGTAGAACATTTGCCATGTTAGTTTGCGTCAGTTTTTTTGTTTAATGTACACAATAGTTCATGGGTAACGACAAGCCAACGTTGAGCAAAGCTAGCGCTACGTAATACCTATGCTAAGCTAGGTCTACTACGCTTGTGTACCCTTTTATAACATATTCCTCTCTATAGAGAAAATTTTTGCCGTGTTAGTTTGTGTTAGTTTTGTTTGTTTAATGAACACAATAGTTTGTGGGTAACACTAATGTGGTGTCATGTAATACACTCCCCTTCCTGCGGTGTCGCTGTATACTAATGTGCAGCCTTGTACTTGTGCTTGAGAACTGCCGAGGAAGAAGTTAAGTAAACACTCTATGAATGTACCGTCCGTGCCTGTCTCTGAATCCTACTACAACCCTACTACATACACAACATATTGGCGACGAGGATGACTTGGATCGGAATCTCACAACCCCTTGCTTTGCTTGAAACCCCGGGTGAGCCTACGATGTTGTACACCACGTGGATTCAGATGTTCGAAAATTACCTGTTTGCATTGACTGCTAACGAAATGCCAGACAAACGAAAATGCGCACTACTGCTGCACTGTTTAGGCACAGAAGGGCAGAGAATTTTTCTTTCCCTTCCCGACACTGGCACTTCTTACAAATCCGCCTGTGATGCGCTAGAAACCTTCTTTGTACCGAAGATTAATGTCGTTGCTCAGCGTACCAAGTTCCGTCGGCGTGCTCAGAGACCGGGCGAGACCACTGCTCAGTTCATTGCCGCATTGAGGGAATTAATTGCTAACTGTGACTTTGGCACGTTTGCTGATGATATGATTAGGGATCAATTCATTGAGAAGATGTCCTCTTCGAGAATCAGAGAACGCTTGCTGTTGGAAACGGACTTAAAGCTTGACAAAGCGATCGCTATTGCTACACAAATCGAATCCGCTATTTCAGAAGCTAATGCTATTGCTCATGTTCACGTGTCCGACGTTCCTGTGAAGCTTGTGCAACAAAGAGATAAAAGGAATCAGAGCAGTATGCATACACAGCGCTCGAGAGATAAAAGGAATCAACACAAAACCTGCTACCGTTGTGGCTCCAACTCTCATCTAGCAAATGACCCCAATTGCCCTGCTAAAAATGCAAAATGCAACCAATGTGAAAAAATTGGACATTTTAGTAAAGTGTGCCGCAGCGCAATTCCTACTTGATCAGTAAGAGAAGTTACTGTCCCAGAACTTACTGTGTGTCATGTAGCCCCTACAGCTGCAGTCCCAAAGCGCCTTACGTGTACAGTTGCTCTCCATGCGAATGATGAACAGTCTATTACTACTGACCTGCTTGTGGACACTGGTTCAGCAGTCTCAATTCTGCCAGAGAGAATTTACAGACAATCATTCATGCACTTGCCTCTCTCAAAGCCTACTGTACGTCTGGTGACCTACATGAAGAAGCCAATTCCAGTGTTGGGCTGTCTTCAACTTACTGCTACGTACTGCAACCAGGGTGCACATACTGACTTCTACATAGTTCTTGACGGTACTCCACTACTGGGAATGGACCTGTTCACTGCACTTCGCCTCCACATACAAGATGGGCAGATTGCAACACCTGCCGCATCGGAGATGAGTCACTCTGTCAACACTACAAATGCTTTAGGCGTTGCTACAGGTTTTCTACACAAAGTTAAAGTGCGTGCAGACGTCCCTCCAGTCCAGCAAAAGCTACGCAGACTCCCATATGCCGTGCGTGACAAGGTGTCTGAGGAGCTGACGAAACTGGAAAATGATGGCATCATGGAGATGGTGGCTGCTGTGTCTCCTGATTTTGCTGCAGCCACTGCTAATGAGCTCTCCAGTGCATGTGAGGAATGTCCAGTGCTACAGAAGGTGCGACACTACATGCAGAAGGGATGGCCTCGTACTGCAAAAGGCCTTGACCCCCTCATCGTGCCATACTTCCGTGTGCAAAATGAGCTTGCCTTGCAGAACAGTGTCATTGTGCGTGGCACTCATCGTGTTGTGATACCACAACAGCTACAGGAAAAAATGATCCAACTTGCTCATGCTACACACCAAGGGATAGTTCGCACAAAACAAAGACTGAGAGACTTGTACTGGTGGCCTGGAATGGATTCTCACGTTGAGCTCGCCATCAAATCATGCACCACCTGCTTGCAGCATGACAAAACCGCAACCACACGTACTGCACCATTATAGCCTGCGCCTACCCCAACTGCTACCTGGGAAAAGGTTGCTGTGGACATTGTTGGTCCTATTCACTCTGCGCCTGCTGATTGCCGCTTCGCCATCACCCTCATTGACTATTACAGCCGATGGCCTGAGATTGCCTTCTGCTCAAATGTTACTTCTGCCTCTGTTATGACTTTTCTTTCCATTGTGTTTAGCAGAGAAGGTAATCCACAGGAAATTGTTACTGACAATGGCCCTCAGTTCGTGTCGACTGAGTTTGAAGCATTCCTTAGTGACAGGAACATCACACACCGTCGCAGCTCTGTGTACTACCCACAAGCCAACGGTGAAATTGAGCGTTTCAACAGAGTCTTCAAGGACTGTCTACAAACAGCCAACATCGAAGGTAAATCACTGAAAGCCTTCTTCACTGAGTTTTTACAGACTTACAGAGCTACGCCACATGCTGTGACTTCAGTATCCCCTGCTGAACTGTTGCATGGTAGACCACTGAATACAAAGCTTCACATCACAGGTCTTCACTCCATGCGTCCCACTGCTGACAAAGGCAACATGCTACAAAACATACAAAACAAACAACGGAAGTCCAAACGATACACCGACAAACGGCGCGGTGCAAAATCACCCAGCTTCCAGATTGGCTCTGCGGTTCGCATCCGCAAACCTGGAATCATTGCCAAAGGACACTCAAAGTTCACCAAGCCACTGACAGTGGTAGCCCAAAAGGGTCCAGCCACTTATCTGCTGTCTGATGGAAAGGTGTGGAATGCTTTCCACCTTGCCCATTCTTCCACCTGTGCTGCTGTTTCAGCGCCACAGCCTCCTGATAATGATGCTTGCCTCCTGCCAAGCGACCAAGTTGCTGAGCCACCTGAACCTGAAACTGTGCCCTCACCACATCCCTCTCCTAGTGCACCGAGAATACGACATGCTCCTGCATGGCTTCAAGATTACGTGACTTTAAAAAAAGATACAGAAAATATGTGGTGATGTTTAAAAAAAAAAAAAGACATGATGAATGTTCATTGTTAAAAAAATTGTCATGTTTGTTTATGATGTGATCTTCATACAGTCTGCTTAAGTTTACAAGGTTTACACACTTTTGCTTACCGATATTGACAGTATAGTTCCTTACGTTATTGCTTACCTTTGATAAATATTTACCTCTAATCTGGTAATGAATATTGAAATGTATGTTTTCTATAAGGTCATACTTACCGAAGAGTTATTGCGTATTTTAGATTAATGCTACTGTTGTGTCCTATTCTAACAAGAAGGGAATATGTGGTGTCATGTAATACACTCCCCTTCCTGCGGTGTCGCTGTATACTAATGTGCAGCCTTGTACTTGTGCTTGAGAACTGCTGAGGAAGAAGTTAAGTAAACACTCTATGAATGTACCGTCCGTGCCTGTCTCTGAATCCTACTACAACCCTACTACATACACAACAACTAATCCAACGTTGAGCTAAACTAGAGCTACTTGATAGTCAAGTCAAGTCATTTTTATTTGTATAGCCCTTAATCACGATTAGTCTCTAAGGGCTTCACAAGTTATTACATATAAGAAGATTAGGTTACTCGTATGCTATAGAGTAGAAGTGAGTTTTAAGCCTAGATTTAAACATTTCCACCGAGGTTGCAGATCGGATCTCAGGGGGAAGAGCATTCCACAACACCGGTGCCCGGATGGAGAACGCTCTCGAACCGGCGGAACACTTCTTGGCTCTTGGGATCACCAGGAGACCGGCGCTCTCGGAACGAAGGCTTCGGGCGGGGACATATGGGGAGATCAGATCTGAAAGATATGAGGGGGAAAGTCCATGTATAATTTTATATAGTAGTAGGAGAACCTTAAAATCGCATCTTAGGCTAACAGGGAGCCAATGCAGGTTAGCCAAAATTGGGGTGATGTGATCGTACTTTTTTGTCCTTGTTAAAAGCCTCGCTGCAGCATTTTGTACCAGCTGAAGACTCTTGAGTCTGGTCATCGGAAGACCGGAAAGTAGTGCATTACAGTAGTCGAGACGGGAGGTAACAAACGCATGAATTAAGATTTCCGCATCCGACTGAGAAAGTATAGGACGAATTTTAGCAATGTTACGGAGATGGAAGAAAGCGGTTCTAGTAATTTTCTTCACATGTGTTTGAAAGGACAGATCAGGGTCGAAAATGACACCTACATTTTTAAGTGAGTCACTCTGTGTGATGTGGCAATTGTCCAAGTTCACTGCGGTTTTAGAGAATAAGTCACGGGACTTAGAAGGACCAATAACTAACATTTCAGTCTTTTCAGGGTTAAGACGCAGGAAATTGAGTGACATCCACTCTTTTATCTCAGTGAGGCAGGCCTCCAAAGTTCCACAGTTTAGTGTGGCAGATTCCTCCATCGGGAGATAGAGTTGAGTGTCATCTGCGTAGCAATGGAAACTGATATTATACTTGCGAATAATATCACCTAGTGGAAGCATATAAATGCTGAAGAGAAGGGGGCCAAGCACTGAACCCTGCGGAACACCACAAGTAACACTAAATGGCTCAGATGTCAATTCGCCATATTTAACGCAGTGTGTCCTATCTGAGAGGTAGGATCTGAACCATAATAGGACGCTTCCTGAGAGACCAATCCATTTTTCCAACCGTTCTAGCAAGATAATATGGTCCACTGTGTCAAATGCAGCACTAAGGTCCAGCAGCAGCAAAAGTGATGATGCGCCCGAGTCCATTGCCCGTAGGAGATCATTGGTTACCTTAATCAGAGCTGTCTCAGTAGAGTGGTTAGCCCTGAATCCTGATTGCATTGATTCAAAAAGATTGTTCTCGGACATGAAATCATTCAGCTGCTGTGCCACTACTTTTTCAAGTATTTTAGAAAGAAACGGTAGGTTTGACACAGGTCTATAATTACATACGTTTTCTGGATCTAGGTTGGGTCGTTTCAGTGTGGGTTTAATGACAGCGGACTTAAAAGCAGCTGGAACTACACCTGAGGCGAGTGATATGTTTAAAATATTCAGAACTGAAGGTGCAAGAACGCCAAAGAGACCTTTAATAAGTGAACCTGGAAGTGGGTCGAACTGGCAAGTTGTCGGTTTGGCCGTATTCACCATCTGTTTAAGATTTTCGAGTGACAGTTCACTAAAACGGGACAAAATACCTAGACAGCCACCATGTCGTGCATCTAGAGATTTGAGTGCTTTAGTATGTGTTGAATTAATACTGTCTTTAGCAATTTCTTCCTGTATGCTTTGGATCTTCTTAGTAAAGAAGACCATTATGTCGTGGGCAGAATGGGTGGAGCTATCTGGGATAGTCTGTTGCCTTGTTAGTGATGCTACAGTGTCGAAAAGGACCTTGGGATTGTTCTTTTGTGACGCAATCACTTTCGAAAGGTAGGCTGATTTTGCAGAGGCCAGGGCCGCTTTATACTTCAACAAACTATCACACCAGATTTGATGGAAAACTTCAAGCTTGGTAGCGCGCCATTTTCTTTCAGATTTCCTGCATTCTCGTTTAAGGGATCTAGTTTCATCATTAAACCAAGGTGTGCGTCTTTTAGGTCGTGATTTATGCCGGATGGGCGCAACTGAATCCAGGGCATTGGCCAGGGTAGCGTTGAATTCATTTAGGAGTGGTTCGATGGAGCCTATGTAGGAAGGAAAGGACGCAACTGCTCCTGGAAGAATATCGGAGAGCTCAGAAACTGTGCCCGTGCTTATATTGCGTCCGGTGAATCCTTCAGTTTTTTTGGTACTACATTTAGCTAGCACCTCAAATGTAACTAAATAATGATCCGAGATAACTGTAGTACACGATAGCACCGCCATGTTTGAGGTTGAAACTCCTCGAGTCAGAACCAAGTCGAGCGTGTTTCCATCTTTATGGGTTGGCAAATCAACCAGTTGATTAAAACCAAAAGCATCAATTATAGACTGAAACGCAGCAGTGAGTGAACTGAGTGGGGAGTTCATATGAATGTTAAAGTCCCCCATAATTATAATTTTGTCTGCGTAGGTTACTAGTACAGACAAAAGTTCAGCAAATTCGTCTAAGAAAGTTGTGTATGGTCCTGGTGCGCGATAGATAGTTATCACATAGATTGACAATGGAGAGGACCTCATAACAAGAGCCTCGAACGACTTGTGATTATTAGAGGTACGAGGAGTAAATTTGAGCGTTTTTTCAGAAATGAGCGCGACACCGCCACCCTTTTTCAACGTGCGTGCTATATGGCTGCTCTCGTAATCTGGGGGAGAAGCATAATTTAGAGCTAAATACTCATCCGGGCGTAACCACGTTTCACAGAGACCAATACAGTTAAGTTTATAATCGCGAATAATGTTATCTACAAGTAAAGCTTTAGGAGCGAGCGATCTAACATTCAAAAGACCAAATTTTAGCTTTGAATCATTTGACTTAGCTGTAGCCTTTGTAGTGATCGTCACGAGATGCCGGTTGTGTGCGTTGGGCTTCGGGTGTCGGTTGACTCGCAGAATCGACGAAGAAATGATGGTTGGATTAGACAGATCTTCATGTCGTTGCTCCATCAACTTCACACGCTTCCCTGCACGACATCCTCGCTTCTGTTTTCTATCTTTTCGCCGTCTTCGTCTCCGATTTTTCTTCTTTTTCTTCGGTGGAGCGGGAAAGCAGGGCGAACCCGAGTCCCTTTGGAGCTCATTTGGGATGTCGTGGGTGGTATAGAAAGTGCCCGAAAAGTCGAAATTTAGACACCCACCTAGTCGGATGAGCTCCTCCCGACTGTAGGTCTTATTGGCCACGCATGTATCCAAAAAGGAAAGCAGGAGGACAGTGGTAAATAGTAGGATAGCCGGATAACAATCGGCCGCAACGAAAACACGCGCCGCCATGTAAGATAGCGGAATGTGATTTCTATGCTAATATTGCAGATAGATGGATGATGTTATGAGTGCAATGCAGGAAAGAGGTCTAAATATAATGGAAGCTAGAGCTCTTGTTGGTTATAGGAAGGAATGGAGAGGTGTTGTGAAAGGATAGTGGGATTGTGGACGCGTTCTTAAGGATGGCCTGGTATGATGCGGGAGGGGTAAACCAGTGAAAGCTGTCGGGCCCTGCTGTTGAACAGAAGAGTGTGTTATGTCACCCTGACGCGAGTGACATGGCCGCTTGCTGGTGTCCCGTTTCATCTGGAGGGACGAAGGCATGACCAACTTAAGTGCCGAGGTGCCTAACTTTTTGGGTATTTGGGCAAGTGGGTTGGCCATGGTCCAAAATTTTTTGTGTGTGTTTATTTTTGGCTTTTTTTTCCCCTTTTATTTTCTTTTTATTTTATATGTTTGTCTTGCTGTCTGTCACCCCTCTTGAGGGATATGACCAAGGTAGATAGATAGATGCTAATATTAAGCTAGTATTGAGATTTTCTGTGTAAACCAGGGGTGTCAAACATACGGGCCGCGGGCCAGCACCGGCCCCCAAGGAGGTTCGATCAGGCCTGGAAAAGTGGTGCTGTGCTAATCAATGCCGTGTGATGCAGATTTAAAAGGCAAATTTGCCTCCGTAGGTCGGAGAAATTTTATCAGAATCTACTACCAGGGTGCCCAGAATTACAGGCCTTGCTGCTAGAATTTTGTGCATGTTTGGAGCAACCTACTTTTGTGAACAAATCTTCTCAGTAATGAATGTCAATAAAACAAATATGTGTTCAAAGCTCACAAACAAGCACTTAAATGACATTTTAAAGTGTCACCCAGTCAGGCCATGACACCTGGTATTGAAACATATTTACAGGCGCAAAAGATGTTAAAGATCAGGGACAAAAACAAGTCCAGACTAGACTAACGCCTTTAAAATGCTGCCTTAGAATGAAGAATACAGCTCTGTGAATACGAATCCTTACTCTAGTGATTTAAAAAATGGTCAATTTAATGTTCCTCAGCAGCTTCACTACATAAAAGTATGGTGGAATTCTTTATGGCATGTATGGTATAATTTTAATAGTTCGGCCCACTTGACATCTACCGAGGCCATATGTGGCCCGCGATGTGAAATGAGTTTAACACCACGATTGTAGACCATCATCTTTGTAAGGTTGGAAAATGTTTTGTGAGGTGCTACTTTGTGTTCGTTTAATATGTTTGATCTTTGCAAAAGTACACGGCTGCTAAGCTAACGATGACCAAATGCTAAGGCTAAACTAATGTTAAGCTACTGCTGGGGTATTCTAATAGGAAAATTGTTCTGATAAGTATAGAAAATGTGTTAATTGTATTTTGAATGTACTCAATGGTTCGGTATGAATGGAGAAAGTTTGTGTGGTGTTAGTTTGTGTTTTTTTAGTGTAATTGAGGCACACATTTAATAATCAGGAGGCTTCTCATGCTACTAGTAACCATGGAAACCCGTGCTATCTGTAGAGGGATGGGTCCCCCCCGGGTCAAAAAGAACTGTGCCATGTCGAAGGTGATAAGTGTGTGACTGGTAGAAGGACACCTAACACTTTTACCACTGTCACATGGAATGTCCGCATAATGAACCAACAAGGAAAGTTAAAAGAACACATCTACGAGATGGAAAGATACTGTTGGGACCTTTTGGGTCCATGTGAGACCAGAAAGAAAACCTTTGCAGAAATGAAAACTGATGAGGGCCTTGTTTTCTACATGGATAAGCATGTATGGTGTGGGATTCTTGGTGCACAAAAACATCAAGGCCTTTGTATTAGGATGTCACCCAATCTCAAGCAGGCTCATCACAATGTGCCTCAGTTTGGTCTGCATTGTTCAACAAGACATTCATCCAGGACTATGCACCAACCTTAGAACACAGTGACGATGAAACTGAAAACTTTTATGCCCAGGTTCAAGACAAAGAACCAAAGAGATATATCATCATCAAACTGTAACGCCCAAATTGGTGTGAATCTTCATAGAGACTGGAAGAAAACATGCAACAAGCTTTAACATACAAACAGATGAAAGAGGACAACGGCTTCTTGAACCAGCTAGCTACAACAACTTGGTGCTGGCAACCACTCTTGGCAACCACAAGAACTCCAGAAAGCGGAAAACTTCAGTGGTATTGTTGCGTCACAAGATCATCAGGACAAGCAAAGATAATTATCCAGGGCACAGTCCATAGGGGCAGGAGTAAAGAAAGACCGAAAAAGAACTGGGCTGACAACATTAAGGAACGGACTGGTGACGATCCAATAACAGGCCAGGGACCGAATGATGTTATTCATTCATTCATTCAGAGAATGTTATTCAGGGTTGCGTCCTCATTTGTGCCCCAACGACAAATGCTGTTGAAAGAGTATAGTGCAGTTGTGAGCCTATCACGCGAAAGGTCTCTGGTTCAAGACCTGGGTAGAAACATATGCTGGCCTGTAGAGGGATGGGTGCCACCAGGCTGTACTTGCCCTAGACAAACCACAGGAAATGGTGCCCTTATGACCCTAGTGGTTAAGTGATCTAACCAACCAACCAAACATTACATAAATACAAAAAAACAGTTTTTCAAAATAAAATAAGAATTGAGATAACTGTTTTTCAGATGACAGCAACAACATTCCTTTAAAAAAATAAGACTCAGCAAGGGTGCATTATTCATGTGCACTCTGCAGGGTTATCAATCAAATGGCATTCTTTATGGCAGGGGTTGGGAAGCGTTTTGACCCAAAGAGCCTTAAAGAAAGAAATATTTTGATTTTTTTTGTTTTTTAAGAGTGAGAGAGAGACCATATATTTAAAGGCAAAATGTAACAAAACCACTCTGCAGACAAAAGCTAATTGTTCTGCACATTTTATTTTACTGTGTGACATTTAATGATTCGATAAAATCTATGAAATAATAATAACGCCAGAACCTGAGTCCCATATCACATGAATACACCTCTTGAACTTTATCTCCCTCCCACAGTGATTTAAGAGTGTTTTGTCCTCAATAATGTTTTCAAAACAAGGTGCGAGCAAATTTTTTTTAAGTATCACAAAATACCATTGTAGTTACTTTCAGTGCAGACGGCGCTGGGCGAGGGGGGAAAAGGAGTGTGTATACTGTGGGTATAGATCTGCCCATTCCTAGCGCTCACCTAATCAACTTTCTCTGGGTGTTTTGCCGGAGTTCTGGGTGTTTACAATTTGTTCTGCGGGTTTTCGTCTAGTGTCTCAACAGTAAACATAAGATTGTTGAATGAATTTTCATATTAAAAATTATTTGGTAATGTACACCTAAAACGCGGTCTGTTTGTGTGATACCTTGACTGTAATTTGTTGAGACTGTCCCCAATATATTCTGGAACGAACCATTTCATATTTAGTGTTTTCCGGGCTTTGCACGTGCTAAAATTGTGTACTATACTCTTAGGGATCATTTCCATAGTTATTGACTTGTGAAATAAGAGCTTGCTCTGTCCACTCCACGCATCGGCCCGGTATTGCAGTACCTCCGGGAACGGTGCATTCGCAATGATCGCAACAAGGCTTTAGGGCTAGGACCTTAGCTTAGCCTTTTGGCTGAGTATAAGTGTCCCGGCTCCTAGGCTTTGTAGCGTATAATGAACTGACCGATAACGGATAATGGATAATGAATAACGAAGATAGATCAATAACCCTTAAAAACCCCCCTTTCATGTAACGATGCAGTGAATCATTGCGCTTGTTAAATTTGATCTCCGAGCCGGATGTACTCATGAAAAGAGCCATGTATGGGTTGCGAGCCATAGGTTTCTGACCCATGTTTTATGGTTATTATGGTATGAAAAATTGCCCTAATATGCAAACTGTTTAATTCTGTACCCATTTTCTCTATGTGAGGGTAAAAGCAAGTACTACCTCAGTTTGCATCGTTTCCTCTAAAAAAAAATGCAGTTCAAAATAAACAAGAGACCTAAGTCAGTAATACAGACTTATTGCATTTTGTGCAGTTTATACAACCTGACAACGGTTTATGTGAATATGCATTTTTTTTCTCTGAATTCACTGCATAATGCAGTACTGAACTTTTTTGTTCATAAATATGTCATTTAGTACAGCTCCCTATTGTGTTCAAGATACACAAATTAGTCTGTTGATGCAAAATGAAGCTAACAGACTTAATGATTTGGGGTGGGCGTTTTTATTATACTAAAGTTGTCCAAAATTGATGGTGAGGCTAGAAAGGTGCCATCTCCTACTGGGGTGCCCTTGAACACTCATTTGTGCAAAATTGAATCACCTCAGAGGAGATGGTGACTCTTCTCTTTTTTTCACTTCTCTCTGCAAAGTTGGGTGCTGTGTGCTCTTAAAGCAACTGAGCATATGATTTTTTAAATTAAGCTTTTAGGCTCCACTGTCACACTCACCCCGCTGTGTCTTTTCTACCCCTTTCTGTATTAAAGATCATTATTAACATGTCCCGGCAAAGTAACGAACGAAGATAATAAAAGAATCGAATATGCAGCAGTCTGTCAAGAGTGAAATGAAGGACAGATGGGGCGTTCACTTAGGCGCAGTGTAGAATTCATAATTGCAACCTTTTTTGTGGAGGAGGGTCTTTGGGAGTAGTGGATACTGATCATAGAAACAATAGAAACATTTTTGAATAACACAAGAATATTTTAAACAGCTGAACTTTTTCTCTTACTTACCATCTTATTCTTTTAAAATCATTTCCCTCATTCTGTATCCCCTTATTCCATGATTACTTTAGAAGGACACAGTGTAATTTTTTACCACAAGATGTTGGTGTATCATGTAGTGCAGGGGTCACTCGCCTTTTTGAAGCTTGATTTTTGTTACTGATTAGTACGAGGGCTACTGGTTCGATATGCATTTCTGAAATGACAACTCATCATGTTATTACTAGGTTGTTACTTGGTGATTCATGGTTCACGGATCCCTTAACTGCATGGGTCGTCGGGGCACCAATGAGGACGCAACTCTTGACAGCCCTCTCCTCTGTTGCTAGTCCTTGGCCTGTTCTTGGTTCGTGGCAGAGTTGGCACTAGTACATTCCTTAATCTTGTTCTTTTTTGTCTTCCTCTTCGATTTTACTGCTTTTTTCTTGTCCCTACAGATGTATTTAAGCCTGGCAAGTGCAGCTGTGTTTTGAGCTATCCTGGCAATGTTTTTTGATTCTGACCCCTCTTCTGATATGACAGCTCTAAAAGATTTAAATTTGGTGACAGGTTTTGGCTCTCCGTGGTTGATGGTGATGTTTGTGGTGATACTTTGGGGATGTTTGGCGATTACTATTCCTTTTTTTCTGTGCTGATTTCCATCCCATACGGTCTCACTTAGCTGATAAACCACAAGGACAGTGTTGGTGTGTGCGTATCTTTAGTGATAGCTTTACTGTCCAGGTGATTGACCAGATCTCTAAGTTCCTATTCATCTCCTACCCATCCGGCAACATGATCAGCAAAACGGAGGTTAGTGATGTTGTGTCCTCCAATTCTGACTGTACCTTCATGTTGCTCCAGAGCTTAGGACATGATCCTCTCCAGGAAGATATTGAATAAAGTTCGAGAGAGAATTCAGCCTTGTCTCACACCGACTGTAGTTCGAAACCACGCTCCAACTGTACCTTTGATAAGTACCGCACTGTTGGCATTGGCATACACTTGTTAAGAAGTCTGAACTAGTTTCTGGCCTATGTTGTACTTCCCCATGGTGGCCCATAAAGCAGGTCGCAATACTCTATCAAACGCCTTCTTGAAATCAACAAAATGTGATAGAGGTTTTTTTGGTGTCGTTGAAATTTTTGACAAGATGTGCAGATTAAAAATCTCTTCTGTGTTGTCCTTCCCTCCCTGAAACCTCCCTTTTCTTCGCCTTAGATGTTTAGATGTTTAGATTTCTTCACCTTAGATGTTTGCCTTTGGTTTCAGTCTGTTCAGTAGGACCTCTTCTTTAGCATAACTTTACTTGCATGGCTGATGAGACTGAATGTTCTGTAGTTGGAGCATAGTTAAAAGTTTCCTTTCTTTGGTAGCATAATTAGTAGCGATTTTGTCTATGCAGATGGCCACTCTCCTGTTTGCCAAATCATTCTGCAAATCCTTGTCATTAGATGATGTCGAGTACTGGAGACTTTCAATTATTCAGTAAGTTAATTGCTGCTTCTACCTCTTATCTGAGATAGGGAAGTCGTCACTTACCCCTGAGCCTCATGTTATTTAGAATAAACACAAATTCCTCGACCTACTAGCATTTTAAAAAATACACATTTATCTGATAGTTCATGTATTTTTTCAGGGATTGAGTCTTTTTTTACAACTAGGAAGCACTAAATAATTCACAATGTCCCTTTAAGCCGGTGTTTCTGAACTGGTTAAGTGGGTAACGTACCTTTTCCAGGTTGGGGGGCTTTTGCAAAACAAGAAATAAAATAAATTAGGGTCAGCAGTTAGTGAAAATTCTCTGTAAATGCGAATTGACGCTCGCCATTTCATACCACAGAAAAAGGCCGGTAAATATTGTGTATACATGTTGACCATTTATACATCCCAAATTTTTGGCATTAAAGAGTGGTAGATTTTATCACACACACTCTATTTTAACACGCTATCCGTCTCCAAAATATTATAAACAACAACATGTGCTTATTTAAAACACGTTGGAAACTTGTACTTTTACAAAAAGGCTTGCTCTATTCAAAGTAGTCTGAACTTTCCCTAATAAAATCAAGTTATCCCTCCTTTTTTTAACGGCTGTTGGCGTGATCGCTTCGGTAGATTACTCTCCCATAGCTAGTTAAAGTTTGTGAAACTGGTAACATTTTGTAAGGCCCTCTAAAAGCCTTTTAGACACTTACTCGGAATCTGATAGGCCAGCAGGAAATGATCCAATTATGGTGTGTGTGTGTGGTCTAGCAAAAGCTGTCTTTCATGAGGATTTACTTCTACCAGAGATGCAACGGCACTGACTAACGGTGTCCTGTGGGACTTTTTTCTATTAAAGAAATGTGCCTCGCCTCCAAAAAGGTTGAACAACACTGTGATTGGCTCAGCCAACAGCTTTCCTGAAGCCTGATTTTATAGTACACGGCCTTCAGAATTTTGTTGTGAAGGCCTCCGGGTAGATTTCTGAGCAGAGCAAGAACTAATGGCTGGATTGCGATTGGTCAAATGCTCAGATATGGGCAGATTTTTGAGCATAGGAACAACTAATGGCTTTAACGTGGTCGGTTAAATGCTTGAATATGAATGCACACATCTGGAAGCACCGCAGGCAGGAAGAAGCAATGAAAGGAAGCTGACAGATCATTTGAAATTATTAAAGTATTATTGGACAAAATATAATTTACATCATATGGTACAGATATATTTATTTCAGGTCCACCACTGATATATATGTATACACACGTACACACACATTTCACTCAGGATACAGTGCAGCCTATTTTTATTTAAAGAATCCATAAGAAGTGGTAAGATTTGGCTGCAGGTGTCACTGGGTCTCTCTTCTTAAGACGAACTTTTGCACCTTATCTTTAAAACATGAAGTTCACTTCAGGCTGCAGAGTCGGAGTTGCACTTTCTGGTTATTAGAGTTTGGACTGACACACATTGCGAATGTAGACGAACGAGGACATGCCAAATCACGCTGAGATGCCCTCATGGAGATTGTATGTCTCACTAAGGTTAATGTTTGGTGGCGACTTCTGACTGATGCATTGATGATCATGCTTTGCAGTCTGATATAATAAAATTACAGTACTGTGCATGATTCCATTCCAGTTGCGGGACCTGTACATTTGAAATAGTCCTGCAGTGCCTCTCTTTGGATTAAATGTGACACTGCAGTTTCAAATTGAATTATATTTTAACAGGTTGCTCGTGTTATATATATATATATATATATATATATATATATATATATATATATATATATATATATATATATATATATATATATATATATATATATATATATATATATATATATATATATATATATATATATATATATATATATATATATATATATATATATATATATATATATATAATCAGTGTACTCATGAACACATGCATCTTTCTCACAGTCAGTGTATTTCTTTAAAGGGACTGTGTTAATTGCTTAGCGCCCCTTATAGTTAGCAAAAGACGCCATTCATTAAAAGTTAAACAACTAAGAATTAAATGAAAAATAGAAAAATGCATGTCATGAAAGTGAATTTAAGAAAAAAAATATTGGAAGTCGAAACGTTTGCATTTATTTGAAGTAACATGAACCACGCCTAGAGGGTGCTGACGTGTTCAGTGTTTCCCATGGAATCTTATGAGACCCCGTTGAGTGTACAGTCCAAGGGTACGGGGCGTGACCCTACATAAAACGAGTTATTTCATTTATTTTTAAATACAAAAACGTTTATAAGGCGTACACATTTTGAAATGATCAAAGACGTGTAAAATACTGGGGAAATGTTTGTTTGTTTGTTGTACATGATTCAATTGTTTGTTTGTTTGTACATGATTCAGATTGAATCGTTTCTTGTACATGATTCAATTGTTTGTTTGTTTGTACATGATTCAAATTGAATCGTTTCTCCGGCGCCGTCACGAATGGCAGCCACTCCAGCAGCTCCCGTGTTATTTTTCGATTGTTCTCAGTTATTTTCGATTGTTCTCAGCTTAGGGATGCTGCTGGAAAAGTGAATTTCCCTTCGGGGATGAATAAAGTATCTATCTATCTATCTATCTATCTATCTAAGCTGACAGGTATGATTTTGTAAAGCACAACCTATTAGTGATGGGAATTCTGGCACTTTTTTTTTGAGAATTCAGCTCGGCTCCCAAATGGCTCTTAAGATATTTTTGTTGCTTTAACCAATATAATATCAATAATAATGTATAATTATAACAGCAATGAATGAATAAAAATATTTCGTAGTGCTATATCATAAGAGGCTTTATTTTTTTCACTCTACAGTGAATTTATAACTCATTTGAACCTTTTTATCCAACCAACTTTAAAGTTATATAACACAGAATCTATGAAAAGTGTGAAGGATCAGACAGACGAGGACCACAATTGCGTCACGTTAAGAAAGTTTGTTTAGGGATGGGGAAAACGGTAGAGAGGGTCTTGGAGTGAAGAGAAATCTTGAACTGGAGATTTGGTATTACCTTTAGGGAAGATGGCTTGAAAGGGGGAACAAAGAGGAAACAAAGCAGCAAGGTTGGTGTGGCAAGTCTTGGAGTAGGTAAAACGCGAGTGGAAGACCTGAGCAAAAGAGGGGAAAGATAAGGGGGAAGATAAGGGGCCAGATGAGGGGGCTGAAGAGGGGGCAGTAGAAAAATGAAATGAAATGATCTGCATTTATATAGCGCTTTTCAAGTCAATGACTTCCCAAAGCGCTTTACAGTGTGCTTCACATTTCCCAACAGCGGCCTTGTATTGCAGCCATGTAAGACGCTAACCTGCTTATTGGGGGTATTAGGGGTTCAGTGTCTTACCCAAGGACACTTCGACATGTAACACGGACGAGCCCGGATTCGAACTGGGATCCCTTGATTCCAAGACGAGCGCTCTACCTCCTGAGCTACTGCCGCCCCGAAGAGAGGGCAGAAGATAAGGGAGAGGATAAGGCAGATGATAAGGTAGAAGAGAAGGCAGAAGGGTCAAACAGGTTCAGAGTCAGAAGCGCAAACAGGCTCCAGGTGTAGGCTTTGCAGACGATCTGACAAAGGTAGGCTGTAAGGCAGGGCTTTAAATACAGAGATTGATTGGCAGGGAACTCAGAACAGCTGGTGGTAAACGAGAACAGACAGGTGGAACACATCAGGGTGCAAGGAAATGATTGGTGCTGGTTACTGGTAGAGAGAGAGCTCATGAGAGAAAAGCAAACTACACAACAAAACAAAAATTAGTAATACTAACTCTTTAGTGCTAGAAAAACGTTTAAAAAGAAAACTTTTCACATTTTAAAATTCAACTTCTAACCCATGGTGACTGACACAACAAAACCTCTGAAAACACGCAAAATATCAATTAAAATGTGTAAATAAAAAACGAAAATACTCTCCTGAATATTGGCATTTAGGAACACAAAGTGCTCTGCTTTGAGATTCTTCTGTCAGTAAAGGACAAAGCACAATATTTTGAAAGCTTTAATAGGAAAAAATTAGTCCAAATGAGGATCATTTTTCTGCTTTGATTCATTTTTCGAATTCCTTTTCGTCGTCCGTTTTGCAATCTTTCTTGAACCGTTCCTGTGCTCAATGTGCTGAACGAACGAAGGAACGAACGAATGAAGGAAACTGTATTTTCTCTCTCTTAGCCGTACCGCTTATCCTCATTAGGGTCGCGGGGAGGCTGGAGCCCATCCCAGCCATCTCCAGGCAGTGGGCAGGGGACACCCTGAACTGGTTGCCAGCCAATCGCAGGGCACACAGGGACAGACAACTCATTCGCTCATTCACACCTATGGACAATTTGGACCGGCCAATTCACCTGAAATGCATGTTTTTGGAACGTGGGAGGAAACCGGAGTGCCCAGAGGAAACCCACGCAAGCACGGGGAGAACATACAAACTCCGCACAGGAAGTCTGGAGCTGGATTTGAACCCATGACAGGTTCCCATGACATGAACTGTGCCGCACAAGCGCTAACCACTGCGCCGCCGTGCTGCCGGAAACTGTATTTTGAACATGAGAAAAACAAAACGACAAGTCAAGAAACATATGTTTTCCACTTAGTACTTCTTGTTCATCTTCTGGTTTCAGGCCTTCTCCTCTGCATCTTTTTGTGTGTCTTGCTCCGGGACACTCTTTTTGCAAGTGCCGCATTCTCTTCTTCTGTTATCCATATCGTTCCCCCCATTACATGTCTTAATGCTTTTGAGCTTGGATGTCATGGTTTTTAGTGACTTGACACATTTATTACGTTTGAATGTCCTTCCCTCGGTCGCTGCTCTGTGCATCCATTTCTGGTGTACTGTCAAACCTCCCTTGTTTCTAATTACCTTTCTGCATCCTTCAAGTCTGCACATCAGCTTAATCGCTCTCCTGCTAGCTTGTTAATCTTCCTTCTCCGTCTCTCCATTCGTACTCATGTTCTTTTTCTTCCTCCCACTATTGTATGTGCTCTCGTCATCGCATCACCATCTTCTTCCATTCCTTTGTGTCCACGGTAGTCTTTCTTTGTGCCGCCCTGCTTCTCCTAATATCTGTTTCCAATACATTACAGTTTTTCTCTTCCTTCCTTTTATTTTGTCTATACCTTCTAGGTTTTGTACCATCCAAGTACCAAAGCTTTTGTTAAACTGTCTTTGTCCATCCTCATCACATGATCTATTCTCTCCATCACTCTTTCTTATTTTCCATTTTAGGCTTTTCACTCCTAACCTTTTTCTCACATCCACCATGTTGATCGATGACATCATCACATTGTTACATCCATCACATTACACATGTTGCATCAATTTAAATGTGCTTTCATTATTTTTAAATGTCATAATGGTCTTGGGTCATCCTTTCTAAATGCTAAAATTTGCTTTTATTATATCAGCCCTCGCGAATGCTTAGTTCCTCTGGCTGCGGTTTGTTGACTGTTCCTAGGGTGAGGACCAAAACCAATGGTGAAGCAGCATTCAGCCACTTTGGTCTCCTCACCTATGCTGGAGAACATAAGATATTTTTAGGACCAAACTCAAGACCCACTATTTTGATATGTCTTTTAATCAAACATTTGTATTTAGTTTTGATCTGTTTAATCTATAATCTTTTACTGTAACAAATTTGCTTTTTATTTCACATGTTTGTTTTGTACCTGCAGTTGTCTATTTTTACATTTCAGTGTTTTCTCATTTGGGGGACCCACATTGTTAGGGTGTGGTTCAATGGCTAAAATTCCTGAGGCCATCCGCTGCCATCCCTATCAGTGTGGATAAGCCTCCCTCAGGTCCCCTTCTTCACATGGTCAGTCTGTGCCTTGCCATTATCATTTTATTTCTATTACTATTTATATATGTTTTTATTGTATTTCAACCATTTCGTGTGTCTGTGTATGAGATGTGTATGTGTTCGTCTTGCTGTCGGTCACCCCTTTTGAGGGATTTGACCAGGGTAGGTAGGTGTATGAGATGTTTCGGGTTGTTGGGTGGGTTGGATTTTTTCTTGTACGCTGAGAATTTTTATACATCACTTTTTAATGGTAATGTATGCAAAATGCTTTAAAAGTAGATTTGATTTGATCAAATGTAAAAAAAAATCACTGTAAATGTAATCCACGTGGGCTGCTTTTCCAATCACTGTGCTGCTGGACGCATTAAATAGCAATCCAGTGATGGTTGTCTCTGTATGGATTGCAGAATGTTTTTACAATGTTTCAAGCAGTTTTCATCAAAAAAAAATCCATTGCCAGTCTGCTTCTGGCTTAACCAGGATGTATGTTTGTTATAAAACCCAGCAAGTAAACGCATCCTTAATTTCTCGAGTCAATAACGGCTCCGTCCGTATTCTCTTGCAAATCGGCAACTCTACTCCCACTTTCATATTTGGCGATGATATTTTGTTTCTTTTCAATCGTGAGGGGAGCCCTGGCGCTCCTTTTCACTCTTTTTGCACAACCCATGCCTGGAATTTAAACATAACTGTTAAGTGTACTTTAATCTATGCTCAATGGCGTAAATGAACTCACGCCTGGTGACTTAACGGACTAAACACATTGATTATTTAATCCAGGGGGGTTGCAAGGGTCTTATTCAGCTAATAAACCACAAGGACAGTATAAGCGCGTACCTGGACGCGAACTTCGGACACATAAACATTTGTTAGATGGGTCGATCCTAAGTAGAGGTTCCACTGTACTCAGAAATGTTTAAAGGGCCGGATTAAAACATCCAACGGACTGGTTCCGGCCTGCAGACTGTACATTTGAAATGCCTGGTGTTGACAGTTTTTAAGTATTTAAGATATTGATTTTTTTTTTTTTTTACATATTTTTGGTCTTTATTACAGCTTTAGTTTTCTTGTGTAATTTTGGTTGTAGATGTATTTTCAATTTGATCAAAATGTCTAATATTTTATATATTTTTACTTTTAGAATGAATTATCATTGAAGGAAATGTAATAGTTTATCAAAATCAACATATGGATTGTACTATTCTATTCTGCAGTTATATAGGAGGGGGCTAAGAGTTTCAAGTCCGAGGTTTTAGCTTTTTTTTACACCTAGCCCGACAGCCAGTTGTAAAGCCGTTTAAATCTGATAGCCCCGTGCTCTTCAAATTTATTTAGGAGGGACAAGACAGATGCGGCGCTTGCAAAAACAAGCAATCAACTTTAGATTTGAAACGTACATAGTCCTGATGGGAGGTCAGCTGGGTTTTAAGTCCTGGCTTTAATGGGAACTACAAAAAAATTACTACATTTTGAAGGAGGAATCTCAAAACTGACTCCTTATCCCCGTAGGATTTATTCATAAGCACGAATCAAATTGTGGTCATCCATCCTAAGCATGGTCTTTATGTGGGACTTGACATTATTTTAAATGAACAGCAGATGGCAGTATAGGACATCATAGCACCAACACTGGATTGGATAAAAAAATGTTTCCTTCACTCAATTTTTTATTCCACAAATGCAGTATTGAGAACAATGTTGCATTACAGGAAATGGGACTCAACCTCTGAGTGTCCACATGCCACATGACTAAACAACAAAACAAAAATAAATTAAATACTTTTTGTGTCAGGTGGATTCACATGAACAAATGCTTTCGAATTTATATTTATTTATTTATTTATTTAATTGATAGACAAAATCGATCAACAAAACAGGCAATCGTACATGGTTTTGTTTTTTTCCGATTCCAAAAAAAGAAAAGAAAAAGAAAAGAAAAACTTGTGGTATTCAATATTTTTATTATACAATGTACTCAATATTCCTAAAGAAGCTTGAGCATCACGCAGCCTTTAAAAAAAAAAAAAAAAATTAAATGTGTTTTTTTACCGGAGCCACTTGACACAGTGTCCACGCATGCACATGATATTTTATTTGAGAAAAATGTAACAAAATTGCGTGAAAATCTCTTCATTCACAAGCGGTAGTTACTAATTGTACATTCACCATATAGATAACAGTTTATTCAAAAGAGGTTTCAAGGTTTTTATATCACAGTTAGAGTCGGCTTGACTCATCGTAAAAACAAAAGTAAATGGCATTGACATGCTCACAGTTATTATTGATAGTCATGGCTTTAAACTATGGGTCTTCAACCTTTTCCAAGCCCAGAGCTTTTTTTTGTTACCAATAGCACACAGGGCACCCAATTCAATTTGCAGTGATAAACTAACAACTTATGTTATTGCTATGTTGTTACTATGTTATTACCAGTTTAATTATCGGAAGTAGAGGTAAAAGACTACGAATACAAATATTTTACTAGAAAATCACAATGACCAAGCACTGGTGAACAATTTTCATAACAGGTCTGGGGCATCCTAGCTGTCCATAGAGGGTGTAACGGGACACAGGTGGATGGTCTAGCTCCAGCTGGTGTTACACATTTGTTTTATATATTTTTGTTTTGTTTCTTTTGGTTTTGCTGTTCTTTTACCTAATCTGCAAAATAGATGGTAAATGTCAGTCTCACACGACACCATTTATTTGTTGATATTAAGAGTGATTTATTGAACAAGTCTCATTAAATCACGTGATATCCCTTTTAACATATAAATAGAAAATAACATTGCCATCAATTGGTACTTTTCAAGAATCATTTAACAAAAACACCAAAACAACTCACTTTGTGTTATATGATAACCAAATATACATATTAACATCACAGTACACTCTTAACCCAGCCCCGCCAAACGTAGCATACCTCATTCTGTTGCTTATGCTAACGGTAGACTCACTCGTACTATTTCACTTTTTGTAAACTTTACAGACATCAAATACAACCCTTGCAAACATATTTTCACATATTATCATCCTCACAGTAAGTGTGTTACCAGTATAAACATTCTCACCTGCAAAATAGATGGTAAATGTCAGTCTCACACGACACCATTTACTTGTTGACATTAAGAGTGATTTATTGAACAAGTCTCATTAAATCACGTGAGTTCCAGTGAGACTTGCCCCCAAACACCCTTCTCTGACCTGTGAGACTATGTCATCTAGCGGTGATATACTGGTACTTCACTTTTTCTGCTTTACAAAACAACACCAAAATCCCAAAATATAACATTTTAACTAGTCAGCAACCCTTGTTGTGCCACAAGGGCACCACTTTAGAGACCTCTGTTCCCGAGTCATTGGATATTTGACCACAAATGATGGGTCAACACTGCTGCTACGTTTCAAATTGACTTGAATTATGTGAACATTTAATTTGATCTTGTGTCCTTCTTGACTTCTTCTGACTTAAGTTTTTTTTTTTCTTTGGCGGTTCGATCAGCAGACAGGGGACACCCTGAACTTCTTGCCAGCCAGTTGCAGGGCACACATAGACAATTCACTTGCTTATTCACACTTAGGGACAAATTGGACTGGCTATTTAATCTGACATGCATGTTTTTGGGATGTGGGAGGAAACCGGACTGCCTGGAGGAAACCCACGCAAACATGGGGAGAAAATGCAAACTCCGCACGGGGAGGCTGCGGTAGCTAGAATCGAGCCCCGAACCTCCACACCGTGGGGCTGCGCGCTAACCACCCAGATGTGACTTTTAAAGTGGAGTTCCCATACTTAAGTAAACATTTTCATAAAAAAATAAAGATAGATCATGAAAATAACAAAACTACCGTATTTTCTGCACTATAAGGCGTACCAGATTATAAGGCGCACCCCCGAAAAATAGCCTTTTGTCATATATTTTCCATACATGTTTTACCTGCCAAAATCTGACTCCCCTGCTAATATGGACCCTGTTTGAGATACAGACTTGTGACTTCTAGGGTAACCTTCTGTGACAACGATATGTCAGCACAGTGATTTTGGAGAGCTTCAGAACGTTTCTGATAATATTGCTATTATGAATAATAATGATAGTGGTAATAAAACAAACTAGATTTGTCGAACACCTATTCAGTAACACATCTCAAAGTAGAGGTATTCCTCTGTCGTTGGATCCCAAAGCCAAAAAAACATAATAGGTTTAAAGTGCGTCTTACTTTGCAAACAGTATATGCAAGGAAGTTCGATTTTAATAGAAAAAAAAAACATTTGTTTACACCGGAGGATCCAATGCAACCAGGGTTTTATTCACAATAAAATACATTTCATATGGCTATTATAGTACATCAAATAAAGGCTATTTGTGTACAATTAGTTGTGATCGTGGATATCATAGCGTACATTGATTTGTCTCCGGTGTTGGTGACTTTTTCTTCCGCGTTAACAAACACATTTTGTAGAGTACGATCGCACTTTGCTGTTTTAATAAACGCGTTATATAGACTACGATCGCTCAATTGTTTTAATTAGCTCGCTTTATTGTCTTAATAAACTTATTATATAGAATGCGATCGCTTTTGTCGGAGCGCAGCAGAATGCACGTTCACGCGAGGAGGGGAGGATTTTGCAGGGGAGTCCGATTTAGGCACTGACCACAGCGCGTTTTAATGTATCCGCCTTTTCAGACTCGTCCTTGAATTCATGTTCACATTTCATTTCGTAATGACATTAAACACTTGACGTGTGAGGTACAAAGCTCCCGAGGCATAATGCACAAACAGCACAGTTATTTTTTGCACAAAGCCCCATTCGTCTGTCCATGCTGGAAAGAACGAGATTTTTCCGCTCAAGGAGCCGTCATGATTCCGCTATCGTGATTCATTCATTTATCGCGCTCCGGTGTTTCTGTGGGGAGGTTAAAACAGATCTCTCCTCCTCTGCGAGGCACCGCGCATATACACGCTTGCCGTAAAGCCATAAAAAATTAAAGCGCGCAATGATAATGTCTAATTTTCAGGTAAAACTGCGCATTTAAAAAAATCATTATTACTTTGCCGTATGCTCGCGTGCCACTGATTAACCCCTCGCGTGCCACTGCTCGTACGCGTGCCATAGGTTGCCGTCCCGTGCTGTAGACCAACCTAATTTGTGATTAGCATCTATTTCGGCCAATTGCAGGCTTTGTTTTACTCCCTTTAGCCGATACGAGCCTGTAAATGTTAAAAAGCACTAGCCATGTTTACCTCAAAATGACTTTGGACAGTCGTGACCGATTTAAATGATAATTGACACATTGGTTAGGAAATTATATGCCAGTTTATATATCCCAGCATGCATCATGCACTACTTTTACTGGGGGTTAAACAGAGGCAGCGGTTGCTTACCGTAGTTGCGACTCAATATTGATCTATATACAGTATATAAGGAGCATAATATTATAAGGTGCATGGTCTACTTGGTTTTTGGGTGCGCCTTATAGTGCGGAAAGTATAGTAATCATTTAAATTAGTGTTTGTATACTATATTTGTCACTTAATATTCTGCATACGTTTTAGTTGTGAACCTCCAAAAGACACTCAGTCCTCCAGCAAAGACAAACTTTTTATGCCATCTATTTAATACTCTGGCCCCCGTGAGAATGAATGTTTTTTTCTACCATTTGGCCCCTGATCTAAAATGAGTTTGACACCCCTGTTATAGACGAACCCTCCAGCCCACAATATTTCACCCCCGGGAATCTTTGAAAAATGGTACGTTCTTAAGTCACTGTGCTGGTAGTCCAAGGCTGGAGTCACACAGTGATACACACAAGACTGTCTGTCTTGGAGGGAGGAAGAAGTGGTAAAGTCGAGCATCTCTTAGCATCTATTCTGTCTGTTCTCGACATGTACAAAGGCAGGCGTCGCCGCTTTCACAGATGTGAGTACATCTATTTTGATAGCAGACATATTTCATCAAAACCTTTGCAATAATAAAAAAAAGTTGTTTTGATATATATTCTGTGTGAGTGGTACTGATTGTCTTTTGCATGTAAATTATGCCAGTGTGATTCTTTGACTTTTTTTGCTGATTAATCTATTTGAAGGCTGTTTAAATGTTTGTCACTCTATGACAAAAAGGTTAACATGTCTGGAGCATATCTGGTAAATTATAAATGTATGCAGTTTATGTTTTTGTCATATAGGATGTTCTTTTTTTTGTAACAATAATTAGGATCAAAAACAAATGATTGAGTTTAATGTGTAAATGGAGCATGTTTGTTTTGATTAACAAAGGCAATTATTATTATTTAAATTGAAGAATACCGTTTACAGAACAAAAGTTCGTTTTCTCTTTCAAAGCTTATGAAAGTATGCAGCAACTGAAATACCAAGAGGTATTATTCATTCATCGTTCAACCGCTTTTCCTCAAGAGGGTCACAGTGGGTGCAATTACCGATGCCAGCCAATTGCAGGGCACACAGAGGTAGAAATTCATGCTTGGGGACATTCGGACACGCCGATGAACCTGTCATTTATTTTGCAGAATGTGGTCGAAAGTCAGAGTGCCTTGAGAAAACTCACTCATACACACTGAGAACATGCAAACTCCACTAAGAAAAGTCGGTAGTCCGAATTGAACACAGAACTTAAGAACTGTTAGTGTATCTGATCCAAAACGATTCATCATAGCATCATTACTTCTTTTATTTTGCGTGTATACGTGCAGTTCAGTATAAATCTTCAAAAGAATTTGGCCATTCCTGTGTATTTGACTCCTAGCTGACTCAAGGAGTCACGAAACCCACAGAGCAGAGGAGAATAGTAGATGTAGCCTGGGCTGAGCAATAAAACGATAACGATAATTATCGTCATATAAGTTTTGCCACAATCAATAATATAAACGTTCAATTAATAACGCTACTTTAAACTGTAAGTCAAGTCACATTTATTTATATAGCCCTTAATGACAAAAATGTCTCAAAGGACTGCACAGGATTACAATTACACCATTACCTGATCTTAAACCAAAATGCGGGCAAGGAAAAACTCAAAACCTCAGCGTGAGGTAAAAGGAAACCTTGAGAAGGGGCCTCACAAGTGGTAATCCCCCTTCCAGGATGACCAGGGTTACCACCTGACCACCAGAGAAAATAGGGGTGCTAACGCAATGAAAACGCGTGTTCCAGACTAACATTCCGGAGACTAAAAAGGTGACAAGGACTGGCCAATTATTATGCAGAAATAATGGGAGAGCCACAGTGGTTCACACAGAGTTGAAAGCAAAGGGCCACAACACACTGTGGTCAAAATGAGCAATTAAGAGACAAACAACAAGAGCCAGCCTACCCACTCGAAACATGCTGAAAGAGTCATAGACAGGAAAACACCTTTATCTTCACTTCTTTTTAGGTATTTTGGCTCCTCAGAGTTTGATTAAAAAAAAAAAAAACAGAGCGGCAATATGCACTGCAAACTTTGCCCTCCAAGACGGGCAACACGACAAACATCTTCCACCGTTTTAAACCGTATCGCCCACTCGAATACTCTGAAGGAAAATTAAATCAGCCTCAAGCGAGTGCTAGTAGCAATCAACAAGCACGGGTACCCATGGAAAAAACTTCCCATGAGTCAGACAGCTAGCAAGGTGGTACCTGTGTATCCCTGCAACCAGCTTCCCCTCTTACAAGATATTCACTTGTGTAATCCTTCTCATATGTTTGTAATGCTGTGTAACGGTTTGTCCCCCATGTGTTTCTGTTACGACATAAAGATTGGTTAAAGCCGCTTCAGATTTGGTCAACTTTCACTCGGGGCAAAAATTAGACCTAAAATGTGAAAGGCAAAAAAACATGATAAATATCACAGTAGTTATCAATATTGACGGATAAGAAATGTTTTTTATTGTGATAATTTTTGTCATATCGCCCAGGCCAAGATGTCATCAACTCGGTATTCTGAAAAACGGAAAAGAATTTGGGGGTTGAGCATGTGTGTCATAAATATATCGTTTCATGAAAGATGAACACTTGTTTATTTTGGAACTCACAGAACCAACATGGCATCGCATACAACTGGGTTTCAATACCACGTCAGAAAAAGTTGTCGTCACGGTCGTAAACGAGCAGCGGCGCTCTTTCTTAAAGCGGTAGCTGCATCTAGTAGTAGTTAATCACATCACAGAGTGGATCATTTGAAAAAAAAACTCATCAAGAGAGAAATCCAGCCTGACCCTGAACGTAATGATTGACATTTTGGCCTGACCCGGAACTCAGGTCAAGGTCAGGCCTAAGATCATACCTCTATTCACAGCCCAGCGACGAGGGACATAGCTGGCCAAACAAAGGTTTGGTATAACTGTGATCATCAGAAAATAATAAGCCTTTATAGTTGCAGCAAATCAATGAAGCAATTTTCTATACTTCTGTGTTTCTTGCTCACCATTGCCATGTTTACGCTTCATTTGAGTCTCACATTCAATTCAATTTCTTTCCAAATGCTCTTTATGGGCTACAGTTATCATTACTGAAGACAAAGCAACACTAATTCTACAATTTTACACAGACTCCCCGTAAATAGGGCTCTCTGGCAATATTATGTATCTGAAGTCTTTTGTTAAATTTGTGCTACCAGTACTTGGGAAATCATATTTGCCCATTTGAAATGCACATCAAAACACTTTGCTTATTAAGTTATGATGAAATTAAGTGCTCTCTTCCAGGATACAACTCCTTCATGCATTATCTTTATCTGCCTCTCATAAAAAGGAATGGTTGTTCACCCAAACTTCGGTCGTGGTGATGTACTACAATACCACTTCTGCATGTTAATCATTTCCAAAAAGAAGATAATTTTATTCAGCATTTTCTATAATATGCTGTAATTCATAAATGTAGAAGTAACATTTTGAAAACATCTTTTTTTTAATTCTAAAGTTTATACATTGATTTCTTACTCTGCCAATCCAAAAATGAAAAAGGTATGGATTCATTTACTTGTAAATATGACTTTGCCTCGCCAGACACGAACACCGCCGCTCCTCACTGAAGTTAGGTAACAACAGATTTGAGCAGGTCCATCATATATTAAAATAATTCACTTAAATGGATTTCACGATTATAATAATATTTGTACTATTGTTATTAGAATGTTTTGTGATTGTTTCTATTTTTATCAGGGGTGAGTGAGTTCTGGTACTACGTACCATAACAGTATGATATCAGGCCTCACGTAAAGGCTGTCAATACTGTTATCTGCCACAAACCTTGAGGTAGTAAGATCAGAACTAAAAGCATGAATGACTTACTAAGAGATAAACACTGGAGAACTTTGATTGATTCAGAATATGAAGGTTTTTATTTTAAACCAAAAGTAGTACTAGAGGCACATAGTGTGTGAAACCTCAAAGGGACAGTGTGTAGTTACTGATGACTTGATGTCGCTGTATTAAGTAGTGCAACTGAAAAACCGGTACTCTCTTGCTTGATTATAAGGTTATAAAAGAACAACATATCATGAAAATGTTGCCTCGTCAGCGTTTATCCAAAACGGAACACTAAAACCTGTAGTGTTGCACTGCGCTCATGATGTAGTAATTCCGTCAAATTCCCATACCCAAGCCTATCTCATAAAAAATAATCACATTAGGTGTTCAGGAGAAAATTTACGGGCTGCCAAATTGGCCCCTTTTCCTCCTGAGGGCTGGAGAGCAAAGTACAGTGAATTCATTATGAAAGGACGAGGTGTTGATTAATCCCCATGTCCTCATTTGAACATGGTGGTGAATCGCTAAATATAAATTGGTCTCTCCCTTGTTATCCTCACCTTAGACTTAATAGGGACTGCCTTTTGTATTTTAACCTTGAACCTGTATGACAAACCGGCATATATTAAAGGGACTCGTGTGTATTATTTGACCACTAGATGTTGCTGTATTGTGTAATGCAACTGAAAACGAGCTTGTCAAAGCACAAGGAAGAATAGAAACTATGGAGACACGAAGTGACCAAACTTCACCCATTATGGTCTCGCTTTTGCCATGCCTTACACAAGGTTTTTAGTGTTTGGGGAAACCCGTAGCAGCAAGATGGTGGACAATAATGTCAGCTCTCTCTAGGTTAGCCTCCCGTCATGTCAAATAAATGCAAATTTCCCAACCTACAGATAATAAAACAAGGCAAGCTAATATGAAAGTTCCCATTCCTTTGCTTATTATTCAAATCCATATTTTATTTTAATGAATGAATTTTTTTGACTACTAGGAAACACTAAATAATACACAATGTCTCTTTTAAAACATCTTCTGAGTAGATAACATAATCATATGTAGCTGAGGATATCGTTATAGTGTCATAAACAAAGGAAAAAAAATACTGATGTTACAGATAATGACTGACAAATAGAATAATGATTAGGTTATGCTAAGGGTTGGCAACCCGAACTTTTGAGGGCCATAGAGGGGGGTCTCGATCATTTTGCCAGTGTCGGTTTGCAGCAGCTTGAACCTGCATTGGATTAATATGAGCTCGACGTGATCGAAGAGAAGCTGCCTGTTTTGAAAATAGGTTGCGACCTTTTCCCGATTGGGCCCCCGCGGACCGCTCCCAACCTCCCCTCCTGCTTTTATTGCCCCCTAGCTCAGACTAAACTGCAATCGGCTTCTCAGACCATAAACGGCTTGATGTCCTGCGGAGAGATGGACATTTGTGCTCGCGTGTCTGTTACTCTGTTGGATTGTTATATGTAGGGTTAGAAGGCTTACTTTTAAAATGTAATCCCATAGTTCCTAAGTACTCCTTTCTATTTCCCAAATTACTGACACTCAAAAGTAGCGCTGGTTAAAAATTACCGTACAAACTCACATGAATAAAAAGACCAAAATTCACATATCTTTTACCGCAAACTTTGTGCTCACGTTTGCCCGGTTGATTTAGTTGTTCTTGTATGAGCCATCGCTCTCCTCATGCGCTGCTTAACAAGACACACAACCAAATATGCGTGTACAAACTAACTCCCTGACTTCAGTGTTTTATAATTGTAAAATGGCTGCAACAACAAATCGATAAAACAGATTAAAATTGAATATTATAACCAAATCTCCTCATTTATCCATATACGACGGACAACTCCACGCGTTAATTCGATGCAAATAAGAGTAGTCCAAAATCAAGAGCTTTCAGCTGGAACAAAATGCTGCAGTGAGGCTTTTAAATAAGACAAGAAAGTTTGATCACATTGCCCTGATTTTAGCCAACCTGCATTGGCTCCCTGTTAACTTAAGATGTGATTTCAAGGTTCTGTTGGTATTATACAAAATCGTGCATGGACTTGCTCCCTCATATCTTTCAGATTTAATTTCCCCCTATGTTCCGGTCCGGAGCCTTCGCTCTGAAAATGCTGGTCTACTAGTGATCTCAAGAGCCAAGAAGAGATTCGCAGGTTCGAGAGCATTCTCCATTTGGGCCCCGGTGCTGTGAAATGCTCTTCCCCCCGAGATTTGATCTGCAACCTCAGTGGAAATGTTAAAAATCTAAGCTTAAAACCAATTACTATTCCATGGCATATGAATAACCTATTTTTTATGTTGACAATATCTGTGTATTTTTTGTCCTCGTGTAGGTTTTAGATCAGGGGATGGTGTCATAATAGTCTGTAGTTTGCAATAAAAATATGTTTTGAGCAGCAGAAAAAATAAAATTCATTGCAAAACTTTAAGAAGGTTTGTGTCATGTTTCCCTACAGAAACCGTATCATTTTCCATTATCAAACATTTTTGAAAAAGGGCCAGGTAGCCATTAGTGCCCATGTTGCTGACCCCTGGGTTACACAATGAACTTATCACTTGTGTTATGCTTGTCGATGATGAACAACATTAGTTGAAAATCAAAAATTACTGACAGAGCCATAAGAATATATTGCTTTATTTATCTGATCATATTTGAATATATTCGTTTGCTTTTCAGTAGGTTCAATTTGTTTTACTAGATCAGTGTTTTTTTAACCAATATGCCATAACCTTTTTCCAATGATCAGCGAAGTAACTGTAACATTCACAGATATTAGTAGGATTCTTTGCCTTTTTTAGGGTTTTTATTTATTTATTATTCCATCCATTTGACTTTGACACCCCTGGAATAGATTGCTGGTTTATTTGGTCGTGTTCTTATTTTTGAAAGCCGACTCTCTTTTTTTTTAAAGTTGCTGTTTTGTTTTACCGTCCTTCCAAGAGGAAACATGCTCTCGGGCGCAATGAAAAGCAGAACCATCGTCGTTGCGTATGCCCTTGAGACAAGATCGGGGATTATTCAAGTCTGGCCAGTCTGATTTACAAGGCTCGGAAAACACAGTGGAGATTGAAATTTCCCAAGTGCTGCGGAATCGCATCGCAGATCTGTGTTTGTATTGCCGCAGGTGTTCTGCATGATCGCTTCATCAAATGCGTCGTGCCCACCCGCACCTAAAAACGCCGTTCCAAAAGCCAACACTGACTTTGTTCTGACTTTGAATGCCAAAAGATTATCTTGGAGGATTAGTGTCATGAAGACACTCACACACAGTATGAGTGTTAAACACGTTGTCACGTAAATTCACCTTCACTCATTCCAAGCTGTCTCATACAGTGGTTCCAGAAAAATATTGAAAAATACATTTTGTTATCACTGGTTCACTCTTTATCACTCGTTCCCTCCAATTTCATTTTAGTTTTCTATAATGACCACGAAACCATTCATTAACCTTGACTGTAAGATATTGACATGCAAGCCATTATTTGGCGGATTTTGTTCCGTTTACATTTTGTTTTTGGGCTGGAGTTCCCGGTTTTATTGATCTATAACCGTCAGCTACCATCAGTACTGTGATTAGTGCGCGCCAGCCAAACTTTTGATATGCAACATGGTTGAGTAGTTGATAATGAGAATGTAATGATGCATTATTATGATTATTTTTCTCTTTTTTAAAAATCAAGCCCACTTTTGCTAAAATAGGAAGTATACGCTACTGATGGTTCCTCATTAATACTAACTTATTTTAGTTGAATGTTTATGTTATGGGGATTTAAATCAAGAAATGCTGTTCTTTTTTTCCTATTGAAAATTCAAGAATACTGTTTGAACCATAAGAAAATGTTACCATTTTTATCCCTTCATATTGAAATATATTTGTTGGGTTTTCATTTGGTTCAATTAAGTTCACTAGACTATATGTCAAGTCATGTCATGTTTATTTGTATAGCCGTTAATTACAAGAGGTCTCAAAGGGCTGTTCAGACCACAGACTATGTTTACACCAACCCCTGATCTAAAACCTTCATGAAGGCAAGGAAAAACTCAAAACCTCAGCATGAGGGAAAAGAAACCTTGAGAAGGGACCGTACATGTGGTAATCCCCCTTCCAGGATGATGATGCTGCAATGGATGTAGCATTAACAAACAATACACGGATATTGTCAACATGAAATATAGGTCAGTCATAAGTTATAGAATATAAGTGTGTTTTAAGCCTAAATTTAAACAGTTCCACTGAGGTTGCAAATCAAGCCTCAGAAGTCAAAGCATTCCACCGTACCGGGGCCTGAATGAAGAATGCTCTTGTACCTGCGATTCCCTTCTTGGCTTTTTGGTTCACCAGCATTTTCCGAGCGAACGCAGGTCCATAGGGGGCAGGTCCATGCATAATTGCGCATAAAACCAACAGAATCTTAAAATCACATCTTAAGCTGACAGGGAGTCAATGCAGGTTAGCTAAAATCGGGGTAATGTGATCAAACTTTCTTGTCTTAGTTAAAAACCTCGCTGCAACATTCTTTACCAGCTACAGGCTCTTGATGCCAGACTTTGGGAGACCAGAGAGCAGTACATCAAAGGTATCAAAACGGGAGTTAAAAAACGCATGAATTATAATCTTAGCATCAGACTGGAACAGCTTATGACAAATTTCTGCAATGTTGCGAAGATGAAAAAAAATCTGTTCTACTAAAATTCTGGATATGTAACTGGAAAGACAGATAAAGACCAAGTCTGACTCCTAAATGTTTGAGTCACTTTGGGTGATATTACATTTGTCAATGTTCAAAGCAATGTTTGAAAACAAGTTACAACAAATAAATGGACCACTGATTAACATTTAAGTCTTTTCAGGGTTTAGGCGCAAGTTAAGTGACATCCATCTTTGTATCTCGGTGAGGCACGCCTCCAAATTTCCACAGTAGAGCAGATTCCTCCATTGGAAGATTCAGTTGAGTGTCATCTGTAAAGAAATGGAAATTGGTATTATACTTGCGAATAATATCACCTAATGGAAGCATATAAATGCTGAAGAGAAGAGGACAAAGCACTGTGAGTAGAGTGGTCAGCCCTGAATACTTATTGCATACATTCCAAAAGATTATCCTCAGTCATAAAATCATTAAGCTGCGTTGCCACACCTTTTTAAGTACTTAAGAAAGAAACTGTAGGTTTTTTCATCGATCTGTAATTCCATTGGCTTTTTTCATGGTTTGGTTGTTTAAGTATAGGTTTAATGACAGCAGACTTTAAAAGCAGCTTGATCAACACCCGAGGACAGCGATCCATCCATTTATCCATTATCCTCACCACTTATCCCCAGTAGGGTCGCAGGGTCCTGGAGGCCATCCCAGCTATCTTCGGGCACTGGGCAGGGGACACCCTGAACTGGTTGCCAGCCAGTCACAGGGCACACAGATATAGATGACTCACTCACTCATTCACACCTAGGGACAATTTTGGACCGGCCAATTAACCTGACGTGCATGTTTTTGGAATGTGGGAGGAAACCATAGTGCCCGGAGGAAACCCACACAAGCACGGGGAGAACATGCAAACTCCACACAGGAAAGCTCGATCTCATGACCTCAGAACTGAGCCGCATACGCGCTGACCACTGCGCTGTCGTGAGTGATATGTTGATAATATTTAAAACAGAAGGTCCAACGACCCCAAAATATATATTTAATCAACAAGCCGGGAAGTGGGCCAAACAGGCAGGTAGTCTGTCTACCCGTACTCACCAGCTGTGTAACATTATCAAGTGACAAATCAGTAAAACGGGGGAAAATCCCCAGACTGCTACCATCCCACGCATGGATTATTTCTAGATCTTTGACATAATTACATGGTCATTACAAATCTGGACCGGGATGCGTTAATCTTATTGAAGAAGACCATAAAGTCATCAGCTGAATGGGTATTACCATCTGGGATAGTCTGTTGCCTTGTTAGCAATACTGTGTCGAAGAGGATTTTAGGGTTATGTTTGTGTGCAGCAATAACCTTTAAAACAATGCTATTAGCAGAGGCAGGGGCTGCTTTATACTCCAGCAAAATGGTCTCACAGAGAACTTCATGCTTGGTAACACGCCATTTTCATTAAAATTTCCTGCAGTATTGTTTAAGTTATCTATTTGTTTCAGTAAACCTTGGCATGCGTCTTTTTGGTGGAGATTTATGCCGTGAGGGCTCTTCGGAATCCAGGACACTAACCAGAGCAGCATTAAAATCATGAGTCCTTTTAATATTTATATATTTGTATATTTTATTTTACATATTTATATAAGTCTGGCCCTTGGCTTACAGTCAATTTTTATGCAAAAAAGTCCTTGCTTTTATTTTTAACCCAGTCCAAAGTGAAATGCTGGCTTTGTCCTATGGAGAAAAACAAACTTACCTTTTTTCTATCATCCAATTTGATGTCTGTCCCTGAAGTGTTCAGTTTTTTTCTGCTTCATGGAGATGCTATTGCTTGGCAACGCTGCATTTCTACCAGTTCTGCCTCAACTTTTAAAGGGTGCTCATGGCAACAAGTACTCACTTTTGTTCCACTTTTTTACTAGCATAACGTGTGTAATTAATCTGTGAGCCCTGCGCGAGGTGTTTTGTGTCTGAGTTCTTTTACGACCTGAGCGAGTAAGGGACCGCAGATGAGCGGCGTCTGTTTCGGAAATCATCCCTCTTGTCTTTTGCGGCCTAATTATAAGGGGGTAGCTGTCCCTGTGCACTTGAGAGCCACTGGTGCATTTTTGCCTCCGCCACTTTCGTCTCTCTTCTTCTTCCTCCTACCCCTTTTGGCCATTAGGGAAATGTGAGAAGACGTCTTTGATAAAAGGAAATATCTGGTGATTCAACTTTGTGCTGTTTCACAGCGATGCCTTTTTAGGCACATTTTGCTGGGCAGATTTCTTATCTTGCATTAGAGACACCCGGGAATTCTGAACCAAAATGCAAAGCAAGTATTAGTCCAACATAAGCTAAAGAAGTGTTCCAATCTAGAATTCAAACTTTTAAAAGCTGCATTCTTTTTTGAGTTATAATGTCAAATCTCTGATCATTCAAATAGCTTTGTCAAAATTGAAGCTTTAAACGTATGGTATTTTCCGCATTATAAGGCGGACTGTCCTAAAATAAGTCTTTTGTGATGCTTTCTTTAGATGAGACATCACACTCCATGATCTCATCTCTCATCTCATCTCATTAGCCGGACCGCTTATCCTCATTAGGGTCGCGGGGGGGCTGGAGCCCATCCCAGCCATCTCCAGGCAGTGGGCAGGGGACACCCTGAACTGGTTGCCAGCCAATCGCAGGGCACAAAGGGACAGACAACTCATTCGCTTAATCACACCTAGGGACAATTTGGACCGGCCAATTCACCTGAAATGCATGTTTTTGGAATGTGGGAGGAAACGGGAGTGCCCGGAGGAAACCCACGCAAGCACGGGGAGAACATACAAACTCCGCACAGGAAGTCTGGAGCTGGATTTGAACCCACGACAGATTCCCATGACATGAACTGTGCCGCACAAGCGCTAACCACTGCTCCGCCGTGCTGCCACTCCATGATAAAGACTTAAAAAAGAGAAAAAAGATCAAATGAATGGTATGGTAAGTCGGCAAAAATATTTACACGGTAGTTCTTGGAAACTGACCTAAGTAATAAGTGCTTTAGAACAAAAATGCAATGAAAGAGTCATGCAATGAGGTTAAGCAGCAGTATAATTTCAAAATGATTGAAGAAATAAGATATAAATATCCATTTTTCTATTCATAGAAAATATATATGATATTTTATAGTCCTGTGCCTTCTTTAGGGTGGGGAAGGCCCTTGCGAAATAATCGTCCCCGAGCCTGTTAGGCTTTGTTTTAAGGGACCTGTGAGGTCTGCCAGAGAGCTTTAAAATGGTGTTGGCAACGCAAGTCGGCAATGTCCCCTAGACTGGGCAGAAAACAGCCAATGTTTTACTGAACTATGTTGATGACACTGAGGCATTTCTGTCTGCTGCCTTGCATCAGCATACCACACTGTGATGCCTGCCAAATGATCTACATTGTGGCCTTGTAGAAGGACACCAACAGCTCTTCTGGTCCACATTGTTTTTCTTGAAACAGATTTGTGAGTTTATATTTTCATTTTTTGTCTTATTATTACTGCTGTCTTAATTTGGATATTTGTTTATACACATTGTAATTATGTTTTGGGATTTTTATGTATCTTTACTTTTTTTTCCACATTGTCACAGGTTTCTGTTTCTTTTTTTTCCACATTCTTTTTTTCTCAATTAATGCCTGTTACTATTATTATTATTATTAATATCATAAACATTTTTAACAATGGCATCAAAACAAAGTGAAACTACGAGTCGTCGAGCTGTGAGTATTCAGGAGCAGACTGTATTCTGGCTTTACTGGACTCCAACTGTTGGTCCTGACAATAAAAGTTCAATTTAACAGATACGTCCGAAAGTAGTAGAGATATTAAGCTATACCTATTCCAACCTTAGCCCAATTTTGTCAATATGTTGATCAATTTGAAGCCTTTCAGCCACCAAAAATGAGCCTGAATAAACCTTAGCTAGTTTGAGTTTGAGGAATTTCTAAAAACTGTTATTATCTATATTCTATGTTGGTAGTGTCTGTGTATTTTCTGTAAAGTCCTTTGATACTTCTTGTGATTAAGGGCTGTACAAATAAACACGACTTCACTTAATCGCCCTTTGACCCTTGGTGATACAAGTTGTATTGCCTTCCTAGTTTTTCGCGCATGTCTGCTCTAGAAAAGTAATGGTTTTACCAATCACTGAATCAATCTTTTTTTTTCAGGGATCTTTTGGAACAAATCTTTGAGAACCTTGTGGTGGACGGTGTGATTTGAACTATGCGTTAGAGCACAGGTGTCAAACAGGCGGCCCGCGGGCCCGATCAGGCCCGCTAGGGGATTGGATCCAGCCCGCGTGACAACGCTCAGAGAAGCGCAAGAGAAAGAGAGCTGTAGGTTGAAATAGGTCCACTTGATGTTGCCAAAGCCAGGTGCCTCTCACAAACGCTGCACTTGAATTTCTCTCTCTCTAATCTCTCTTTCTCTCTCTCTCTCTTCCTCCCTTTTTCTTTTACTCTCTCTTTCTCTTTCACTCTCTCTGTCTCTTTTTCTCTTTCTTTGTTACTTTTTGTCTCTTTCTCTCTATGTCTTTTTACCTTCTTTTGCTCTCTCTTCATTTTTTCCTTTACTCTCTTTCTCTCTCTCTGTTGCTTTCCCCTTCTGTCTTTCCCCTTTCTCTCTTTCTCTCCTCTCTACTCTCCTCTTTTTCTCTCTTTCTATTTCTCCAGATTTCAGTCTTTCTCTTTCTTTCCCCTTCTCTCACTATTTCTGTTTTTATCTCTTGTTTCTCACTCTCTCTCTCTCTCTCTCTCTCTCTTTCTCTTTTTTGTCCCACCCTCTCTACCTTTTTCTCCCTATCTTTTCTCTTATTTTTTTCTCCCTTGTTTTTCTTTCTCTCTACTCTACTAAACCGGCCCCCAAGAGAATGTTTGTTCTATCGTGTTGCCCCCGAGCTTAATTGAGTTTGACACCCCTGCGTTAGAGCAATAATTAGTGAAGCTGTTCAAGCCAGAGTCGACAAGCAGTCACGAGCAAATACAAGTTGGAACAGGTGGCCGGTTTGTTTGGAATTATACTATGTGCCAAGGCAAGGCTATAAAGTGATGTCTGTGTGAATGATAACTGAAATCAACTTAAAACAGCCTGAAATATGAGCATTTTCACCTCGCATGCTCCAGTTTGAGTGCAACGGAAGCAGTCTTCAGGCTAAATAACTTCCTCCTGCTTAATTCCCAAGCCTGTCAATATTTGAATGCGTAACTTTTTCATTGGCGTTGAGTCATCCGTGCATCTTGGCTTGTCGTGTGGAGCTCTCTGCCATTTGTTTGCGTCGATATGAGCAACCTTGAGAAGTGCTCACTTCAGACTGATTGCGCAGACGCCAGGACGTTTTTGGAGCGTGTCGAAGGCGCTGTCAATCACACCAATGAGACAGCCGCTTTGTGCCGATTCATTTTCTAATGCTTCTTTTGGACTCATTTGTAGGCACAAAACACCCTACTGGTAAAGCTTGATGGCATTTCCATCGGTTTGTGTTTCCATTTAAACTAATGATTATCTCTGTTGGTGTGTGAGTGTGTGTGTGCGTGAATGGGTAAGTGTGAAGCACATTGTAAAGCACTTTGGGAGGTCTTCATTGACTTGCAGACCATTTACCATTTATCTCTAATTACAACTGGTATAATAGTCTTCTTCAGTGTTTCTGCTGTTACGGCAATCATGAATCGATGAAACCAACAATAGAAGAAGGAAGTTGCGAAGATGTCACACACCTGATATAAAACATCAACACAGACGTCTTTAAATGTTTTATGATATAGAGCACGGTGTCAAACTCATTTTCATAGAGGACCACAAAAGCATAATGGTTGTCCTCTAAGGGGCTGATGTAACTTGTAAATGTAACTAAATGTAATTGTAATGTAAAATAAATGTAACCACTCCTTCGTGGAAAGTAACTCTGAACTGATTCATTATTCAAGTTACAAGCATGACAGTTGCATTGAGAAAATTTCACCACACACATTAATACATGATGAATTAAATTCAGGGATGCCTCCACATACGAGGTCCTTGGGCTACGAGAAGATTTGCCTGATAAGTGAGAGAAAGTTCAAATGATTTCCAGACAATACTCCTAAAGACCTGGATCTTATTACTGTCTTTTTCATTTTCAACTACTATTTATATGTGTTTTTGTAATGATCAAGATTATATGTTTTATAACAATTTAAGGTTAACTTGGAAGTTTGTGGGAGGCGAGGAACGAATTAATTGATTTTCAGTTATTTTGTATCGGGTAAATTTGCTCAAGAAATGATTAATTCAAGATACGAGCATGATCCTGGAACAAACTCGTGTCGTATATACATGTATTAATTCATAACAAAATAAAATCTTGGACATTTTTAGCATAATTGATTTCTCAATTCCATTCATTAGTATTGGTATGGCAAGTAATGGCACTGAGCCATTACTTTGCAGATATTGTAGTGGACAGGCATTGTGGGAAATGTAGTTTTTGGTCAAATCACCCTTTTAACACGTTTATTTTTAGACGCTTAGACATTTTAAGCTCTTACTTTTAACAATTTTGTGAAGTCATTTTTTTCCAAGAAATTTTGACTCAATTTGTCCTGGACGCAGGTTTTTGAAGGCAATACTGCACTCTCAGTGATAAATTACTGGACAATGTTCCCTTAGAGCTGAGCGCTTGCGCAATTGCCCACTGCCCAGATCTTCTCACCACACAAGAAAAGTATCCAGAGTTTAAAAATCAGGACTCCACGTTTTGAAATTAATTCACTAGCAAATTGGGCCAGAATCAGTGCATGCGGGTAAAAACAACGTGGTGTGATTTAAACGCAGTATTTTGAAGGCAATGTCAGCATGACATTGAGCATACGGAAGTAAGTGCGCATGCGAGCTTGCGCTCTTGCGCTAGGAGAGGAGGTTTAGGGGACTAAAGAAGCGGGGGGCAATGGAGCAAATTCACTCTAAGCCTAATACTTTTTCTAAATATTATTAATGTATGATTATTTATCACAAATACATTTAAATATAAAGAAAACAAAATGTTCTACTTTAATTAGCATCTTCTCATTAAGACTAGGTAGTTACTTGACCTAATGTGATCATGTTAATGTTGCCATGCAGATATCTGTCTCTTATTAGAAAATTGGCTCTTTCGGGTCGGCTTACTAAAAAGGGCTGTGTTTTTCGGCTCCCAAACGGCTCTTCAGATTGTTTTTGTTGCTTTAATCCATATATCACCAATTATTATATAACCTTATGCACACACTTAAAAGGGGGGGAAAAACTCAAAAAAGAAGCAAAAAGCTAAAGGAAAAGAAAGAAAACAGAAAATAGAGCACAGAAGAAAAAGCAAGTAAAAAAAGGAAAAACCAAGGAAAGAGAAACAAGAGATTAAAAAATAAAGAAAAAAGTAAAAAGCCGAAAAAAATCCAAAAAACAGATAACAGAAATGACAGTTTTTGGGGTCTCTGATCGGTTCATTCAAATACAATAATTTCCAAATACATCAAGTCAATCTTTATGCCATCAGTGTACTTCTAGAAAAAAAGTGTGATCAGATACAGTTCTGAATTGTCCAACCAACTTAATAAATCCACAAAATGTTAGTATTATGTCACAAAAGATACTTTTGTCAAAAACAGATATCTCATGTAAATGTTATTGTAAAAACAGTTTGTAGGCCATGCAACCTTTTCAACAGTAGACTACATTTGTCAATTTATTGAAATGTGAGAAAATAATTGAGCAAAGCGGGGAAATTCATCAAAATGTCAATTGATGTGTTCTCAGGTCTTCCACATGTTTGGTAATCATTTGGGTGCCACACGCAGAATTGATGTAGCTCACCGTTGTTCCAATCGTGTTCAGGCTTTGTGTGAACGCTCAGACCCGTGGAAACTTAGAGGGGACACTGCTTGTGGCTCATTTTCAATTATTTGTTCTTCATGTGACTTGATGAATTCCCTTTTTTTTCTCAGATGTCAACATGGCGGGAGAGCCCAAACCTTACCGGCCAAAGATGCCGACTAAAAGGCCGCTGTCGTCCCTCTACAGGTTGGACCTTTACTTCAGAAATTTCCAGATCACTAATGACAGATCAATAATCGTATTTACCCTATTTAAAAACACCTATTAGAATTAGCATTAGAATTAGCAGAACATAGTGAACATTGTTCACGGGAATACTACCTGGCACTACAGGATAAACATCTAATGAATAAATAAAAGCCAGTATGATAATAAAAGATAATCAAGGCTTAAAAGAGAACAACAAGATAAAAAAGAACCTTAGGATAAATAGGCAAAAATATTTACAAAGTAATGATTGGAGACGACCCAAGTTGTAAATGTATCTTGTCACTTACAAAAGAACAAGAAACATTAAATTCCGAATTGGTGGCTGAATTGGAGGTAAAACATAAGTAGAATTTGTTTGAACTGTCATAAAGATAAAAGGTTATTGTCAAGAACCAGAAAAGGATTAGGTCCCAAGCACGTGACGTTTCTCACACAAGCCTTTTATTTTACGGGAAATGGGGAGTCATGCACGTTAGGCAGCAGTCTGGCGTGAAATGATGGAAAGCCAGAGGCCGACGAGATCGGTACCAATTGCCTGAGTAGATATCGGACAGATGGGGTCGATACCAGACAGGACGGGACAGACAGGATTGAGAATGAAACAGGAAATCGAAATTAAACAGGACAAACTAGACGGGAACGAAACTGGAAACCGATATTAAACAGGACAAAAATAAATGGGAACAATACCAGACAGGAAATACCGACAGAAAACAGGAGTCAAAACCCACGTCTTGCGGGACAGAGGTTTGTTGATGAACTGACAAAGGAAAGCTGAGAGCACTGAGCTTAAATAGACGTAAAGCCAATCTGTCAATGAGCTGCAGCTGGCGCCACACGGGCGAGGCCAATTGGGCACCACGGCAACCGTTAAAGTGATACGAAACACAATTTGAAAAAAGATCGCAGGGATGACGTTGCTCTCAAGGAACCCATTTGGCAACTACTTAAGAGAAATAGAATGTTAAACTTTTCTGTCTTTGTTCCAGGATGTGGACACAGAACTGGTAGAGCCGAGTTCTGTAGTCACAATTAAAAAGGCTCCTTGAACCTACTGCATTTACTGAGAAACTTAAGACATACATAGAGTGATTAAAACATAAGCAAAATATAAGCAATAGGTTTTTATTTATCCTTGGGTATTTCTATTAATCACACCCAAACGAAAGGTGATTTGGAATGATGGTGCGAACTAGAACAACCGAATAATTAATAATGAGCCATCATTGTTTACAATTAATTGGAGGGCCAAAATGCAAGTGTAAGATAACTGATTTCTTACCTTCCTGGAATGCAACAATAAACCTTGTAAATTGTAGTAGTTTTGAACACTAGGTTAGATTCCCTCCAGGGTTCGAACAGGTGCTTGTAATCCTTCAAAATGTTTGAATTTTATTGTAGTGTTTTCAAGGGATGAAACGTGCTTGAATTCGGTTGAAGTGCTCATAAATACTTGAAATCGTTGCAATGTTTTTCAACAAGTCTGCTTAAAAATGATGCCGACACTGATGTCTGGTGGCATCGCTTTCCCATCACTGTTCTTTTTCCCTCGATTCACGGAAATGACTTGCTTATCTATGAGGTTTTTTTGCCAATGGTTTGCTACATTCAACACCTAAACATGGCACGATGAAATGTGTATTCGTGCAGGGATTAGGTATTGATTATGGGCATTCATTCAGGGCAGGGGTGTCAAACGGGCAGCCCGCAGGCCGGGTCAGGCGCGCTATGGGATTAAATCCGGCCCACGAGACAATGCTCGGAGAAGTACAAGAGGGAAAATGAGCTGCAGGTTGAAATATGTCCACTTGATGTTGCCAAAGCCAGGTGCCTCCCACAAAGACACTGTATCTCTCTCTCTCTCTCTCTCTCTCTCTCTCTCTCTCTCTCTCTCTCTCTCTCTCTTTCCTCCCTTTTTCTCTCACTCTGTCTCTCTCACTTACATGCTATGTGTCTCTCTTTTTGTCTTTGCTAGTTCCTCTTTGTCTCTTTTTCTCTCTCTCTGTCTTTTTACTTTTTTGCTCTTTTACTCTCTTGCTTTCCCCTTCCCGCTTTCTCCCCTTCTCTCTTTCTCTTCTCTTTTCTCTCCTTCTCTCTTTCTATTTTTCATTTGATTTTTTCTTACTCACTCCCTTGTGTTCCCCTCCTCTCACTATTTCTCTTATCTCTTTCATTTCTCACATTCTCTCTGTCTCTCTCTTTCTCTCGTTCTCTCTCCTTCTCTTTCGTTCTCTCTCTTTCTATCTCTTTCTCTCTATTCTCTCTCTTTATATTCTACTATCTTTTCTCTCTTTTTCTCCCTTTCTTTCTCTCTCTCTCTCTCTCTCTCTCTCTCTCTCTTATTTCTCTCTTTCTTATTTTCTCTCTCTTTCTCCTTTCTCTCTTTCTTTGTCCAACCTCTCTCTTTTTGTCTCCATCTCTTTCTTTTTTTTCTTTTTCTTTTTCTATCTCTAATCTACCAGTTTGGACCCCGAGATAATGTTTGTTTTATCGTGTGGCTCCGAAGTTAAAATTAGTTTGACACCCCTGATTTAGGTGCTTATAAAAATAACGGAAATAACTTCTTTTTCCTACAGGCAGCACTCAGTCACCTCAGACATCAGGGTTATGAATTGATTCACACCAGATTTCCTCTTTTAATGGCACTCGAGAAATTGGAAAATTGGCCTTGATAGTGCCTAAAAAGTGCTTAAAGTTGGCCATGAAAAAGGTGTATGAACCCTGTAATCATTGTCAGGGTTTCTGCAGCTTCTTGTAATCCTTGACAATGCTTGAATTAAATGATGTGATTTCAAGGTTGTAAAAGTGCTTGTAAATACTTGAGATTGTTGCCATATTAGTCTGCTTGAAAATGATGCTGACACTATTTTTTGTTAGCTTGGTTTGCCATTGCATTTCTACTTCCCTCGTAATTGACAGCAGCTGGCATTTGTTTGTATGGTATTGTCCTATGAAGCGTCATCGCCCCCTAAGGGTCATGCAGGTCCATCCTATTCCTAACCAGGACACTATGAAATGTGTATCAGTGTATATGTATGTATATACCGGAGCCATATCCCCCTAGTGGGAGGTGGCTAGAGTCAAGAACACACTCCTATTCTTGACCCTTTCTGGGAGATTGATACAGAGGAGGGGATTCCCAGCCCCCTCACTCAACCCAACCGATGCGTCGCAACACCTATTTTTGGGACTCATTAGGTGACCAATGAATTTGGCCACGAAAAAGGTGTAGTGTATCTTTAACTGTATTGTTTGTAGTGAAGCTTGTCGTTAACAAGCATTTTCTTTCATTGGAAAAATAAAATTTTATTAATCTATAATCTATTTTTAATGATTACGGGACATAAAAGTATCAATAAAGTAAAGCGTACACGTTCCTACATTGCTGATGAACTCATGAAATAACCAATTTCATCCTATAACAACCATTTTAGACCATTATTTTACAATGACTATTGCATTATTCGAAAAATATATTCATATTCTTAGAGGTAAGATTTTAAGCCCGAGCCCAAACCATATCCACTATTCGGGTTGGGCCTAAATTGTCAATCAATAGTTCAGGTTCGAGCGAGATCGTACTTCTGTCTTGCTGACTTTTTTTTTCTTTTAATTAGCCTTCCATTATTGTTCTTAGTTTAACTTTGTTTGCGGAGGATCTGTGCAATGGATTCCGTCCCACTTTTGCTGACGCCTGGCGCGCAACTGTGCGCTCGGCGCGTCCGCGGGCTCGGCTTTGTTGCGCGAATGGGGGATCTAGGATTTAGACAAAAAGAAACTAAGAACAATGACAGATTACTAATTTTAAAAAATAGCAAGAGAGAGAGAGAGAAGAGCTCCACTTCATCACAAATAAAAATCAAAATTCCTTACACCTAAAATAAAAAAATTCAGGTTTGCTTCACGTTCGGCCCCTCAAATCAAGTTAATTCGTTGGGCTTGAGCTGATTCAGGCTTCAATACCCCATACCTGTCAACCTGTACGTTTTTGCCGTACAAAGTATGTTTATTATGCATTTTGAGACGTGTACGTTGTACGAGAAAATCTGTACGGAAAAACGCAAATTTGTCAATTATGGGTACCATCCGGTATACACCGACTATCACAAAACGGCAAATCAATCAAGTCAAACAAATTCGCTGCGGTAGCCTTTATCTCTGTATCGTTTTTTTTTTCGTTGCAAATGAAGCGAGCGGTTTGATGTAGTGAAAGGAAGTCCGTCTCTTTTTAGAGAACCGGCTTTTTCGCCTCAACTCATTAAAGAGAGCCGGCTCTCAAACGGCTCACTTGCTTTGATGCATTATATTACGAATAATTATGTTTTATGAAGAAGTTAAGGGAAAAAAGGAAGTATAAAAGGAGAAAATGAAAAAAGACAGGTTTGTGGTTATCCCTTTAATCTGTATATTACCAACAATAATTTAATGCAGAAAATGAACTCATCATTTGAATAAGAAAATTCTGCTTAATTATATTTGTATGTATTTTTTTCGTTCTACAGTGTACATCCAAGCTACTTAATTTTTGAACTTTTTTTATAGTAAACCTCATTCATATCGAGCAACTCAGTATCTCACAACAAAATGTTAATTAACAATATATACGATATAACGAAACACATGTACAATATAACATGTTAAACTACATAAATAAACACGTTTGAAAAAAAAATATGGTGTAAGATTATTTTGTATTTTGTAAGGGAAGATACGACAGTTTGTAAGGGGAGGTTGACAGGTATGGCTGGTCGGGCTGGACTTTTTTAGGCCCGATTTTACATCTCATTTGAGAGAAATATTCATATAATCTGTCTTGATTGAGTGACTGTTAAAATGAGTTTCTGTTTTACGCAAACATATTTTCCCTCCCTCTACGGTCCTGTTTAGAGCAAAATGTTTGGACTCCTTATCTTAGCCAGCAGATAGCCGGCTCGTCCAGACATTTGCTATCGTTAAATAACCTGTCAAATGGGATTGTGATGACATGGAAAGACTCCTTTAATCATCAGCTTCATTCGTAGTCCTTCAGGATGTCTAACTTACTTTCTGGCTTGTGTTTGCAGTAGCTATGAGCTCGACTATGACTTCTACCGAGAGGATTATTACAGCAGGTAGGTGACTTATGTGCAATACAGATGAAAAGCTTTTTTGATATTTGAATTTATTTTGTTGTGATTGTAAGGGAAAAAACCCATTAAATAATGGGCTGCAACAACAAATCGATTTTTTAAAAGAAGCATTGATTCGCTGTATCGCACAATTCTTTATTCATGGATTTTCATGGTTTTATTTTATAAAATACTCTGTTGTTTTATGGACTATTTTTCTATATGGCTAAAACTTAAATTTGATTAAATATAATAGATACATTTATTTGAATAAAGATGATGAAATTAAAAATGTGATTTTAGAAAATCTGATTCATTGATTAATAGGAGAAATAATTCACTGACTCAACAACTATTAAAATAATCGTCAGTAGCAGCTCTAATAAAAGTTTTAAGGTACAAGACATGGTCCTGATTAGGGGATTTAATTGACTAAGAAAATAATCAGCAAGATAAAACAAGGTTTACGACCACTGCGCTCATATTTTGCCAAAATTCTCTGATATTGGCAGAGTAGTTTGCTCATTTGTATTAGCAAAGCGAGAGTATTAGCACCATAATGAACGTCGTATTGGGAGCTTTTTGTGTCTTCCATTCCGAGCTTCATACCCGAACCCAGACTGCCGAAATGTCCTCCTGCTGCTCATTTCTGACTATATATCTTCCTTTCTGACGTTTATATGTTTATGTCCTGTGATTTGAATTATCCCAGAGTGTTTGTATGTTTGCTTTGACACATTGTTATGTATTATGAGTATAATGAGAGTTTTGATGACTTCAACTACAGTGGGGCCCGGCCTAACTATTAAATGGTTAGACTTATGACCAGGACTTACCACTCGACTGATTCAATGTGCTGTTAGGAGGCTGAACTCACATGATGTAAAAAACACATATTTTAAAATATATTTAATGCCAAACTTACAAAGAGAGCAAAACAAAAAATTATGTTTTCAAACCATAGTTATAGGCAGTAGTCGGCAACATTCTATACCCAAGACAAGTTTAATGTCAGACAATATTCTTGTAGCCCAGCCCATTAATACCATTAGAAATAATCAGAAATATAATAACAATAATAATAAGAACCCTGAATCCACTGTATTATCACTAGGTCACTAGAGATCTCGATGACATAGGGGGAAAAAATTGTGGTGCCAAGCATTATGGGAATGAGTTCAGCCAAAACAACATTGACCTATCACATGCGCATTCGAGGTAAAAAGACAAGACAACGTGGTACCGTGAATAAAAATAGTGTAATGAGATCAAATTGAATGCCCTGTCCTAAATTATTGATGGTTTAGTCACTGCCGCAATCCTTGTTCCTTGCATCAGAATGTTGAGAAAATGTGGTCGGCGATATTGGTGAACAAAAAAAAAAAAATTAGGTTAAAAAAAGTGTCTAAACACACATGCAATATAAGCAAAAAGCTTTATTTCTGTGCAGCCTGGTACCAAACGATAATCTCAATAGAATGTATTCTTCCTTGTACTTGTACATCTAGTGGTGAAATAGTACACTCTGTCCCTTTAACACTAACACTGATATAATGTCTATGATTCACAACTGTATACCACCTAAAACACAAAGTAAACACAAAGAAAAACACATGAACATAAACATTTGATTAAAACTCAGATATTAGAAGTAGTATTGAGGTAGTGTGGTTAATAGGAAACAATTTCTTCAAATCTGTTTGTGCTACGATGACGAGGTTCAATTCTGTTTGTGTCTGTTGCGTCTTCAGACTATTTGAGTACCACAGTCGGGCGGTGCCCATCGCCAGGGCCGTCATTCCGGTCAAGCGGTCTCGGCTCATTGTTCCCTCAAGTCCGCGCCGGTTGAGGTCGAATTTCTCTGTCCGGACTTGCTCTTCGCCATCTTCCTCCTCTTCCTCCTCTCCGTCCCGGCTTATCAACGCCCCTTCTCCTGCTAAGGGACCCAAATGTATGTTTGTGTTTATTTTCTAAGGCGCAAAGTTTGGCAACCGAGCAGTAGTATGATCAAAGATCCCTTAGTAGTCCTATTATGTCTTTAAGGACGACCAAATTATTTCCCACAATGTCAATCTCTTCATTCAGTTCAGAACGACCAAATTAGTTCCTAAAATGACTTTCTCTTCCTCCAGTTTAGAATATTGTCTGCTTCATAGTCTTTAAAATTCGGCTTTAATGCAGACTGGTCTTAATGTCTCACAATATTCTTGTGGTCCGTCACGATAAAAAACTTCAAGAATTCGGTCCTGAGACTAAAAATAGTGTGATGATGAGATAAGACATTGTGCCTTTTTTGTGTGTCGTCTGTATCCATTGTGGTATAGTTCGAACAATGCATCCAATGTTGTACAATTGTGTTTATATTTCAACTGATCAATCAATGCACAAATAACGAACTTTTTTTAAAATATCGTGCAAAACTTTCTCCTTTAGATGATTTATTTACATGCGCCTACAGTCCGGGGCGACAAAGGACTTTTTTGGGGTGCGCCTTATAACCTGGTGCACCTTATAGTGCCAAAATTTCGGTAAACATCTGTTTAGCAAAGACTCTTATTTTATAGTTTGTGGTTGGACAGTGCAATTTCTTTGTGTGATTTTTTTTTGTTCCAAACTGACTCATAGTGATCCACATTGGTCCTTTGAAAATCTTCAAGCACTGTTATCCCTTTTCTATTTGTTTTTGCCATGTGCTCTGTGCAGTAAATACGGAGCAGCTGCTGAGTATCAAGAAGGAACTGTCGCAGATCAAGAGCAAACTTGATTCCCTATTGGCAAGGGTGGATAAACTGGAGAGGCAGCATGGTAGAACACCAAACTAAATAAAGGACACAACAAAAAAAGACTTACCCTACACTCCACTCTATTCTGTCCTTATGCTCTTTTAAAAGTCAGTTTTTGTTTCCTTGCTTTATCCAGAGTTAAGGAATCTTGAGGAGTGCGAATTTCACCTGGGTGACCATGCCAACCATTCTGGCACAGAGGACCTAGAGGTGGCGGCCGAGGCAGATGCGGGGGAAATGACTGATGGCGTAGACGATTATTTTGAGGACCGGGGTGCTGGTGATATGGTGAGATTGCAAAAAAAAAAATCACACATTTACACAACCTGTAAAAAAGTATTTTTGTTTAGTTTTAGTTGTCGTTCTACCGTATTTTCCGGACTGTAAGGCGCAACTAAAAACTGAAATTTGTTTGTCCAGAAATTTGTAAGTGCAACTTGTGACTCGGTGCGCCTTATTTACAGCAGAATACAGTGGTGGTGAATCCAGTAATTCTAGGTACGCCTCATCATACAGTGGCTTGCAAAACTCTTTGGCCCCCTTGAACTTTGTGACCTTTTTCCACATTTCAGACTTCAAACATCAAGATATAAAACGGTCATTTCTTGTGAAGCATCAATAAAAAGGGGGACACAATCATGAAGTGTAACACACTTTATTGGATATTTTAAACTTTTTTAACAAATAAAAAACGAAAAACTGGGTGTGGAAAATTATTCAGTCCCATTGAGTTAATACTACGTAGCGCCACCTTTTGCTGCAATTACAGCTGCAAGTCGCTTAAGGTATGTCTCTATCAGTTTTGCACATCGAGAAACTGATATTTTTGCACATTCCTCCTTGCAAAACAGCTCGAGCTCAGTGAGGTTGGATGTAAAGCGTTTGTGAACAGCAGTTGTCAGTTATTTCAACAGATTCTCAATTGGATTGAGGTCTGGACTTTGACTTGGCCATTCTAACACCTTGATATGTTTTTTGGTGAACCATTCCATTGTAGCTTTTGCTTCATGTTTTGGATGATTTTCTTGTTGGAAGACAAATCTCTGTCCCAGTCTCAGGTCTTTTGCGGACTCCATCAGGTTTCCTTCCAGAATGGTCCTGTATTTAGCTCCATCCATCTTCCCATCAATTTTAACCATCTTCCCTGTCCCTGCTGAAGAAAAGCAGGCCCAAATCATGATGCTGCCACCACCATGTTTGACTGTGGGGGTTGGTGTGTTGAGGGTGTTGAGCTGTGCTGCTTTTACGCCAAACATAACGTCTTGCATTGTTGCCAAAAAGTTGGATTTTGGTCTCATCTGACCAGAGCACCTTCTTCCACATGTTCGGTGTGTCTCCCAGATGGCTTGTGGCAAACTTTAAATGACACTTTTTATTGATATCTTTAAGAAATGGCTTCCTTCTAGCCACTCTTCCATAAAGGCCAGATTTGTCTAGTATATGACTGATTGTTGTCCCATGGACAGATTCTCCCACCCTAGCTGTAGACCTCTGCAGTTCATCCAGAGTGATCATGGGCCTTTTGGCTGCTTATCTGATCAGTTTTCTCCTTGTATGAGCTGAAAGTTTAGGGGGACGGCCCGATCTTGGTAGATTTGCAGTGGTCTGATACTCCTTCCATTTCAATATTAATGCTTGCACAGTGCTCCTTGGGATGTTTAAAGCTTGGGAAACCTTTTTGTATCCAAATCCAGCTTTGAACTTCTCTACAACAGTATCAGACTTGCCTGGTGTGTTTCTCTTTCTTCTTGAAGCTCTCTGCGCTTTAAACAGACCTCTGAGACTATCACACTGCAGGTGCATTTATACGGAGACTTGATTACACACAGGTGGATTCCATTTATCATCGTTAGTCATTTAGATCAACATTGAATCATTTAGAAATCCCCACTGAACTTCTGGACAGAGTTTGCTGCACTGAAAGTAAAGGGGCTGAATAATTTTGCACACCCACTTTTTTGTTTTTTATTTGTTAAAAAAGTTTAAAATATCCGATAAAGTGTGTTCTAATTCATGATTGTGTCTCACTTATTCTTGATGCTTCACAAGAAATTATTGTTTTATATATTGATTTTTGAAGTCTGAAATGTGGCAAAAGATCACAAAGTTCAAGGGGGCCAAATCGTTTCGCAAGCCACTGTATACAATATATTCTAGGCAAGATTTAAGAGTTTCAAAAGCTTGACATTGAGCTGTGGTCTCCCCCAACCTATTTTCAAGAAATGTTATCATTGTTTTCATTATTATTACTATTATTGTAATATTGGTTTTTTTGGTCTTTTTTCCTCAGAGAGAGAATCACGTATCAGATATTGACAACTGAGCCAGGTCAGTATTGAAAGGACAGCAATGACAGAACCACAACGATAAGGCCTTTACTTGGGGTGTTTTTCTACTTAACAGAGCATGTAAAGATATAGACTAAATCAAAGATAACCATTTATTTATTTACTGGTGAGAGTTGCATTTCTTTTTCAAATGTTTTTCTTTGTCTAGCACGAAGGCTTTTGGTTGCTAAGTTACTTGATGTAATACGTTTAGAGTAATTCCAGTATTTATTAGTATATTTCTTAAGGTCTTTTTCCCTCAAATAGGGAGTTCTTATGTTTATGTAAAAGGAACCTTATTGAAGCAGTGTTTCTCTATTTATCCATATACCAAACATTTGTTTGTGGTGAGGATTTGTATGCGCTTTTGGGTAGTATTAATTTGTTTATTGGGCATGTTTTATGTTTTAAAATACTGAATTTCTGCAGTTTTTGTTTCCCTGCAGCATCCTAAATGGGTTTTCAGTGAAGCCAAGGGAAGCCCGGGTGCACTAAATATTGCAGCAGAGTAAACCAGGAAAGCCGCCGCCAGCCAAGACTGTCTTTAGAGGAAATGACTTGATTTGTTTGCTTCATTGTATAAATAACATTTTTTTTTTAATTATCAAAATATTGACTCTCCCAATTTGTTTGCTGTCCAAACTTCTGGATTAGAGTGTCCAGATCAAATAAAAACTAAACAATCTTGCTTGTAAGTAAAATTTGCTGTGTGCTTCTGCCACTATGGTCTGTATTGTCTATAATTATGTTGTACAGCAGATGTACTGTATGTTGAAAATATGAATGTAATAAGAACACTTTATGTGCTTTGCTTTACCTTTACAGTCATATGTGTCCTCCTTCTGTCGCACAACATCTATTTTAAACTGTCATCATGTTTTGTCAAAGAAAAATATCACTATTTTTACAATCAGCATGTAAAAACGTTAATATCATGATCATTTGTATTCATTGCTTTTGTTGTACAGTGTTGGGCACAAATAGTTTTTAAAATAATGAAGTTTCTTCAATATACAATTGTATTTAATAACAGTGTACAGTTGAAGAAATGAATGCCTCCTAAAAATGAAAGAATAAGTGAAAAAAATAAATATTGTGAAACTATGATGATATTATGATGTTATTTTGTTGTTTTTCATGTTTTTGTCATCAGAGGAAATGTTTTTGTTTTTTGTCTATGCACAAAAGCGGACGAATCATGTCGAGTAAAAGGAATATATTTTGAAAAGGAATTTGATGGGACTGGCTGGCAACAAGTTCAGGGTGTCCCCTGCCCACTGCCCGGAGATGGCTGGGATGGGCTCCAAACACCTGCTCAGAAAATGCTGGTAATTTTAGTGATTCCCAGAGCCAAGAAGATAGCTGCAGGTTCATGAGTGTTCTCCATTCAAGCCCCAGTTTTATGGAATGCTCTGCCCTCCGAGACTGATCTGCAACCTTGGTCGAAGTGTTTAAATCTAGGCTTTAAACACACGTATATTCAATAGCTTATGGAAGATGTTGTCTTCATACTTTTCTCTTCTTTTCTATACGGGAGAAGGATGAGCCTGGTTATTGCACAATGCATAAATTTTAAACCACTTGGACCGGATGTACGGCATCATCTAGAACCTTCTGCATCGATCATGATTTTGAAACAGGAAGCTGCCAACCTGGCATTCGGTTAATACTTGAATTCAGAGGTGGGTAGTAGCGAAATTTTGTACTTCTGGGAGTATTTCAAAATAACCATACATTTACTTTTACTTACGTAGATTTGTGAAGAAGAAACTGTACTCTTACTCTGCTACATAAGGCTACATTGAACGTGTTACCTAAATCCACTCAACGTAAGCGCGCACATTTCTTCCTCGCATGTTTTTTTTCTCTCTCGTGTTGCCTGAGCGAGAGCTGAGCTGTGTGGCCCAAGTCCTGACCCTTTAAAAGAGCTGCATTAAAAGCCAGGCAGGCAGCAAACCGGCATGTGTGTGTGTGTAGGCCATGAAACCCAAAGAAATCTAACAGACCGCATTAATATGATTTTATTTGCTTTACCTTTTGAAAATGTTGCTATTTTATTTTATACATGCATGCTCCGCTTGAGTGCACTCTTTTTGTAGCCCAGTTAAAGGGCACATTATGCAACTTTGTTGCTTTTTCCTATCTTTAAAATAAAAATGACATAAAACATTGATTTCTTAATTGCATTCATTTCATTTGATCAAAACAAGCATTCTGTAATTAATTATATAGTTATGGAGTTAAACTTGGGGCAGTATCATTCATCATGGTCACTACATTATCCACAGGATATGCTGCATCTAACGTAATTTTGATGGTAAGCTAATATAGATACATACAGCATGTATTTCATTCGTTATCAGGCTTATCTTAAGAAATCAAGACCTGAAGAACTCAATGACTTAAGGCCGGTCGCCCTGACATCACATGTCATGAAAACCATGGAGCGGTTGCTGCTGCACCATCTGAGGCCACAGGTCCATCACGCCATCAACCCTCTGCAATTTGCCTACCAGGAGAAGGTGGGAGTGGAGGATGCTATAGTCTACATGCTACACCGATCCCTCTCTCACCTTGACAGGGGCAAGGGTGCTGTGAGGATTACATTTTTGGACATCTCCAGTGCCTTCAACACCATACAGCCTCGGCTACTTAGTGGTAAACTGACAGAGATGGGAGTAAGCTCACACCTTGTAGCATGGATTACGGATTACCTGACAGGCAGTCCCCAGTATGTGAAACAGGGGGGCTGTACATTGGACACTGTGGTTAGCACCACAGAATCGCCGCAGGGGACCGTGCTCTCTCCGTTCCTATTCACCCTGTATATGTCTGACTTTCAGTAAAACTCTGAGTCCTGCCACGTGCAGAAGTTTGCTGATGACACTGCTATCGTGGGATGTATCAGAAGTGGGCAGGAGGAGGAGTACAGGAAATTGATTCAGGACTTTGTCCAATAGAGCGACGCTAACCACCTGCACCTGGACACCACCAAGACCCAAGAGATGGTGGTGGACTTCAGGAGAACTAGAACTCACTCGGTTCCTGTAACTATCAAAGGAGAATGAGTAGAATTTGTCCAGACCTACAAATACCTGGGTGTGCAGCTGGACGATATACTGGACTGGACTGCCAACACCGAAGCTCTATACAGGAAAGGTCAAAGCCGACTGCACTTCCTCAGAAGGCTGGCGTCCTTTAACATCTGCAAAAAGCTCCTACAAATGTTCTATGAGACTGTTGTGGCAAGCGCCCTCTTCTATGCGGCAGCGTGTTGGGGAAGCAGCGCCAAGAAGAAGGATGCCTCTCGTCTTGATAAACTGGTGAGGAAAGCGGGCTATGTTGTGGGCACAGAGCTGGACAGCCTGACAACTTTAGCTGAGAGACGGATACTGAAAAAGCTGCAGTCAATCATGGACAATTCATCACATCCACTACACAGCATCATCTCCAAACAGAAGAGCAGCTTCAGCGATGGACTGCTGTCACAGTCTTGTTCCACGGACAGACTGAGGAGATCATTTTTTCCTCATGCCATGAGGCTCTTTAACTACACCCGGGGGAGTAAAAGCCCACGTTAAACCACACCCCCACATTTGCACATTATCCTATTTTTATTACAGTGTGTAACTTCCGTAACACTATTTAAATACTCTTTATCAACACGTTACATTGGGTATTTATGTATTATATTCCTTTTATTTTATTATTGTTTTATTTTCAACACAAGGATACTGCTGAAGCGTGAATTTCCCTAAGGGGATGAATAAAGTATCTATCTATCTATCTTTTTTTTTTGCGACACTTGCCATTTTTTTTTTTTTTTTTTTGTCGAGTATGGCTCTTTCAACATGTTGGGTTCCTAACCCCTGGAATGCTTGTTCTGCCTGCAGAGCCCGGGGCTTAAAATAGTCTATTTGGGCTTAATTTACTTATTTGATTTATACTCTAACGATTGTATTGTTTATTAAAGTAGCCTACACGAATTTACCTTGATTTCCTAATCTATGATTGAAATAAATTTAGTTTGTTGATTGTATAGACTTTGATGGTTTTTTTTTTAAATGGTTGTTAAAAAAGAATCAGTAAATAAGACGTTGCTACAGTTACTCGTATTTGAGTACGGTAGCTCCTTTTACTTTTAATCAAGTAATTATTTAGATAACTACCTTAAACTTCCAATTAAGTCAGTTTTGCCTACTGAAGTAACTCGAGTAAAAATGTTGGTTACTCTACCCACTTCTGCCTATGTTTCATGTTGATGTGTATTGCCTGTTGTTGCCCTTGCAACATTCCTTGCATGTCACCGTGGAAGGGAGATTACCCTATGTAAGTGCCCCTTCTCGAGGTTTCTTCATTACTCTTTTACTGAGGTTTTGTAGTTTTTCCCCTCACATCAGGGGATGGTGAAATATCTGTTCAGTCCTTTGCAACTTCTTGCTATTGGGGGCTCCAAGTGAATATACAAAAGCACAAATGCGCACGCGTAGCATTTTACAGGGCAGACATCCCGGAAGTTACTCTCTATGACGTCAGGTAAACAGGAAAAGCGCGGCCAGTTCAACAACACAAGCCATACAAAGTGTAAAATGTTAGCAATTTTATAATAAAACCATTTAACGTTTTGTTAGTTTTTAGAGACTAATTCGCGGCGTATCGCTTGATTTTTTTTTTATTAATCGTCAACCACACTGCAAATGTAGGCTTACCAGAATTGGTGACGCAAGTCACATTTGTGGCTGGAAACCTTTTTGTAGTCGCTGCATGTTATGGACGAAAAAGAAGTAAGTCTCATTGACAAGAATATTTCGAGGTAAGCACTTGTTTTTTACTTCGTCGAGTTGGCACCGGTTCGGAACTATGTCCCGTAGTAGTTACTTTCTAATAGTCTATGGTACTTTAGCATTTACCTTTTAAAACCTAGTTAGCAGATGTCTAGCATTTTGGACTCATTTTCTTTAATCCCTGGCTTTAACGCGGTTCGTCTTTTCTCTTTACTCGTGGCTTCACGATTTTTCAAAATATTTTTGCATAGTACTGTGAGTGTGTGTGTGAATGGTTAAGTGTGAAGCACATTGTAAAGCGCTTTGGGAGGTCTTCATTGACCTAAAAAGTGCTGTATAAATGCAGACCATTTACCATTTACTGCTCAGACACCTGAATGCAACTCTTAAGTGCTGTACAAAAACATTAATAATACTGTATGAACAAAAAAAACTCTTCACTCAACATAACGGAACCTCAAATACACAGATGCATCGAATGCACACAAACGGATAAAAATAAATACATTTAAAAAGGAATCAAAACAAAAACATGACATTACATTCCCACTTAAACTCCAATAGGTGTACAGGAATGTTTACTTTTTAAAATATTGTCAAAAAATAAAGGAAAAAGAGATTACTCTTTTTATTTGTAAATATATTATATTTAGAGTATAAGGGAAGAAATTGAATATTATAATGAAAAATGTGCTGACAGATTAAAACAAAATATCTCATCAAATATTATTATATTTATTTTTTTACTATTTTTGTAACCACTTATTGCCATGACATTAAAGCCCCGATGTGTAATAATTGACAACTGGATGGCACTGTGTAGTCTGGTACAAGTGTGGGCCAGGGATACAAGGGATACAAGCATGGATGACGGAAGAACATGGTGTAGATCCAAGAATAGATTCCAAAGTGAAAGAGATAAATACAATTCTTGACCTCTGATTTTTTTATAAAGATTAATATTGTTATGATAGTTAATGTATTCTGCCTCTTATTTAAATCAAATGTTTTTTTGTTTAGTTTTTTACTGGATGAAAGTTTTTTAGTACAACTCGGAGGATATCAATATAACACACCACCCTTATAAGGCAGTGGTGTCCAAACTTTTTAGAAATCGACGACAGATTTGGTAAGCTGAAAATGTGTGAGGGACGACCATTCAGCCTGTTCTTCATTCAGCCTGTTCTTCTAACAGTCTTTAATACATTTACTCTCCATGAAAGGTTTGAAGTGCGTGGTGACCAGCATCACAACATCGTAGCTTGCCGTTAAAACAGCTTCCAGTTTGTTTCACCTTTTCACAGCTTTTGTTTCCAGTTAGGTTTTTCTTGTCGGCTTGTTTTGTCTGGTATTCTTTGAAAACAGCCACAGTCTCCTAGCAAATTAGGCAGATGCAGTTCTTTTAGAAAAAAATACTCAAATTACCACTTGTCCTGAGAACAGCGGCCTTCACAGTCAACTCTCCTTTTTTTATTGACAGTCGCCATGTCAGAAAATGGGTGGGTTAAATTTCTCACAGAAAGCCGAAGGATAGATAGTCCAAGAGCGACTGTCATCATTGTAGAAACTGTGATTTTTTTGGGGGGTACGAATTTATGTTATACTGCAGTCACCATTACTAGCGGGTTACATATAATTAATTTTATGAAAGAGGCCATAAAAATGTGATCGTGGGCCGTAACTGCCCCCCTGGGATGGGCTTTGGGTATGCATGTTTTAAGGTCTAGATCAGAGGACTCCTGCACAATTTACCTGGGGGCCTCTGATGATGCTAAGGTCTGGATGAGGATGATTTGGCTGCATTTGGTTTTCTGAAAAAACATTCCACTGCTTTCCATCTTATGTATTATAATATCATAAAAAACTATACTTGTAGGTAGTAAGCCATAATAAGCAGTAAAATGATAAAAGGCCTGCAAAATTTTTGCTGATTTCTAATCCTGGAAGGGGGGATTACCTCATGTGCAGTCCCATCTCAGGGTTTCTTCATTTTCCTAATGTTGAGGTTTTTGAGTTTTTCCTTGTCCTCATGTAGGTTTTAGAACAGGGGATGGTGAAATGATAGTCTGTAGTTTGCAATAACCTGTGGTCTGTGAAGCCCTTTGAGACTCCTTGGAATTAAGGGCCATACAATTAAACATGACACTCGAGAAATTTCCATTTATTTTACATAACATGAGCTAATTGTTAGCCACCTTGCTTCTATGTTTTTTTTTGCCTAATATACAGGTGTTCTGTTTTAAAATTGGTTAATATTGAATTGTATTTTCTTTTATATTTTATAGTTTATTTATAGCTCTGCGGGGTTAATATTTCAAAGTTAAATTTTATGTTTTGCATTTTTTTCAGGGATTCTGTTTCATTTTTTACTGTAAATCTGTCCAGGTTTTAAAAATATACAATTGTTTTGTATTGTACATGTATTGTAGATCTGCAAATATTTTAGTTTATATATATATATATATATATATATATATACCACAGCCATATCCCCCTAGTGGGAGGTGGCTAGAGTCATTTCTGACTTTTTTTGGGAGATTGATTCAGAGGAGGGGACTCCCAGCCCCCTCGCTCAAACCAACTGAGGTGTTGGGAGTCATTAGGTGACCAAACCCCCCAATTCCAACCCCTAATGCTGAACGCCAAGCAGGAAGGCAATGGGTACCAATGTTTAAGTCTTAGGTATGACTCCACCGAGGCTTGAACCACAACCTCCCAGTCTCGGGGCGGTTACACAGTTGTGGTCAAAAGTTTATATTCACTTGTGAATAATGTCATGACTCTCTTGAGTTTCCAGTTATTTCTACAACTCTGGTTTTTCTCTGATCGAGTGATTGGAACAGGTAGTTAGTTATTTGTCACCAAAAACATTCATGAGGTTTGGTTATTTTATGACTTCATTATTGGTTGACAGAAAAAGTGATACAATCTGCTTCCAGGAATCTTTTTTCTTCCCTTTAAATTCGTTATGTGTATAAAAGCTAATAGTTTATTCTTATATTTCATACTGTATGATTTGGTGCACTGAGAAGTAAATATTTTTTACTTTACATTTTGTTGTGTCGTTTGTTTTTCAGGGATTCTGACACTGAAGTTGCTTGGTATGAACAACTTTGAAATTTAAATTTGGTAAAAGCTCACTGTAGATTGACAAATACGAGCATGGGGATTGCGATCATTAGATCACATCATCCCCGCCCACCCGCTCCACACTCACAGAAGCCGGGCGGCTAGACAAAAACATTTTAGTTAACCAATAAACCATTTAAGCCCAATAAGAACTGAGTGGGAAAAAATGCCTTAATTCACACACCAGCGAGTTTTCTCTACTGTATAGCGCAGTTAAAACAGGAACTGTGAAAATTATAGTTGACCCATCAGTCTATTACTCAAATGACAAACTACAAAACCTAAATAAAAACTTGCTGTTTTACAGTTACACAATCGCACCAAGTCACATCATGTTATCAATTAGATTTCGGTTAATCGTGCAACCCTAATTTGTAATGAAAAATGCATGTCTAAAGTGTATTAGCATTCACATTTCTGCATTTGTTTTACCATTTTTGTGGGTTTTGGATAATGTTGTATTATGTGTATTTATTAAAAATGTTTCTTCTGATTTTAAGAGCTCATCGAATATTTCTGCTCATCTTGATTTTTTTTTTGTCTTTGGCTATTTCTCATGCATTTTATATACCATGTGTTCAGTTCCTTGTTTATTATATTTGGACTGCAAAGTGCAAACTACCCAACATACAGAGTTGTAGTGTTTTTAATGGACTAAGCAATGCAGTGTGCTTTTTTGTGTAGCTTGCTAGAGGTTCCTCTGGGTCCCACCATCACATCGCTCATCCTGCACTGCAACTGCATCCCCAGGATCGAGGGCCTGACATCTGCGTGGCTCCTGAGACACTTGGACCTCTCCTCCAATCTCATCTCTAAGATTGAAGGTCTTGCTTCTCTCAAAGCCCTGAGGACTTTGAATTTATCCTGCAATGCAATCACCAAGGTTGAGGGTGAGAACACCCTATTATACACTACAGAAGCATTTTTTTTATCTTTTTGTGTTTTACATATCACAGTTTTGATGTCAAGATAACCGGTTAAGCCCGGCACATACCTGGGAATTTTGCAATGACGCTTTTGGCTGCAGAACACCTACAGTGACGTGCCCCCCACATACCTGAAGTTGTTTTCAGCTCTACTCCAAATGGTTTACGTCACATGTTTTGGGATGATGTGACCATTCAAGATGGAGACTACCGGAGCAGTTTAAAAACAAGCACATATATACTATAATGCCAAAAGAAAGCGCAAATGAGGGCTGCGTCATGTAAAATGCAGCTCTATTTTTCTAGACAACATCGCATGAGCAACCATACTGTGAAGAATAATGCCATAATTCAATACAGACATGGTTTTTGTGCTGTTGTCATTAGTGGTCCCCGCGGTAAAGGGCCAAATTGATTTTGCTTGTCCTTGTTCTTCTAGGTTTAAAAAAAGTCTAGCGACCTGACAATCACTCAGAAAGAGGAGTGTGTCGTGTAACTTCCACTGCTTTCCTATTCAGATCTATAAATTGAGGACTGAAAACGTTTAAATATTTTAAGTTCCATATTTTCACGACCGTAGGGTTCACCGTGTTAAAAGGCACTGTCTCCGTCGCTAGTTCTATTTCTGGATACATAGGGTGCACCTGAATTTTGGGCATGCGTGCTCTCTTGCTGCCGTCTTAGAACAAGACAGACAAGCATACAGGTGTGCGTATTTTAAAAATACAGTCGGAGCAAAACTCAGTTTGGCTCTGGTTTATTTAAGCATTGATAACAAAAGTGAAACACGCGAATAAAACAAACATTTTTAAAAGAGCACTGGGGCGATACGCAAAACGTGGTCTGAAAAGTCCTCTTTTACTGTTGTGTTTTGCTCAACGATCCACTGCTCGGGTTTTTCCTCCAACTCGGGCCACTTCGCTTTAATTCCACGTAAGCTCAGCTGTGTTTTCCTTACTTGTCGGAGTTCGTTTTTCAGCTTCTTCTACTTGCGAACCATCCATTCATTAACCTTCAATTCTCTCACTTCTGCTCGGTTTCCATGTTCTTCCATGTAGCGTAGAAATCAACACACCATGGGGATGAAAACACGGAAAGCATTCAATGGAGGGGAAGTGAGGTTTTGGATTTAATTAATATTTTGGGGAACAACGACATAAGTCAATATTGAACAAAGTAACATCAAACCCCCTGTTCTGCTCCTGTATTGTATTATAAAAATCCATCCATCCATTATCTGCACTGCTTATCCTCAGTAGGGTCGCGGGAGTGCTGGAGCCCATCCCTGCCATCTCCAGGCAGTGGGCAGGGGACACCCTGAACTGGTTGCCAGCCAGTCGCAGGGCACACAGGGACAGACAATTCGCTCGCTCATTCACACCTAGGGACAATTTCGACCGGCCAATTAACCTGACATGCCTGTTTTTGGAATGTGGGAGGAAACCGGAGTGCCTGGAGGAAACCCACGCAAGCACAGGGAGAACATGCAAACTCCGCACAGGAAGGTTGGTAGCTGGATTTGAACCCATGACTTCAGAATTGTGCCGCACACGCACTAACCACCGCCCCGCCGTGCTGCCATTGTATTATATAAACAATGTTTGCAAAAACATTGACTAATTTCTCCTCTACAAGGGCGACATAAATGTTTTCAGATGTCACCACAGTGTTTACAATAGATGCATTTTCCTGCATCAAGTGCCCCCGTACATCGATGCTAAAGGCAAAGAATATAATCGCCAGTGGCCTTAGGTCTGAAGAGGTCCATCTACAATTAGCACCGGAGGCTAACAATGTTTGCTAAATTCTCTAACCCTACTTTAAGGTATCAGAAAGAGTGCTTGAAGAACTAAATCATCAAGTTGAGCTATGAAATTTAACTCGTATATTAGATATTTTATTTAGTAGAACTTACCGTTACTTTATTATAATAAAAGGAGATTATTTTGGGAGGAACATTATTCACTATGCATTTTCAACATAAAGCACTAGATGGCACAAAATATTACATACTTTGGGAGGGAGGGAAATGGCAGACTATATGAAACCTGCTCTGAAATATTTGTATTTTTTAACAATATTTGGTAAAAATAACTCTTTGTCATCACACTTGCAAGACATGTGTAATCATTAGGTACTCAGTGTCAGCAAGCCTTGGATTCTAAATCATTTTTCTCATATGAGGGCTTAACTGTATCCCATATGACCAGCAATCAAACACAGTGACTATGTTATTTTTCTACTTATGTACAAAGCGGTGCCTTAATTTCTAAAACAACACTTAGCACATTTCATATTTCTACTCTTGTCTGCAGGACTTTGATCGTGGCAGGCACATACAAAGGGTGCTGCTGGATTAAATGATTAGTAATCATCAAATAAGATTCCACAAACTGTTTCATGATTTACATTCAAACTACCTGCTAATGTTTCTCTGTTTTTTTGAGAGTATTCTCCTTATTTGAGTGCACAGACACACAATGTTTTGATTTTTTGTGTTTGGGTGGGAAGCTGAAAAGAGATTATATAGTGGTATGTCTATTCTAATCTATGTGCAAAAATAATGGGCGTTAAAAGTTTCCGAGCCTGTGCTTAGAAAAAATTGATCTAGTATCTCAAGACACTGCTGTCTTGTATCTAATGAGTCCTTTGCATAGCACTACTAGTACCCGTACCACTTTTTGAGCCACAGCACTCAAAACTGCATTGATGTTATTTTTCATAGCTTTTTTGTGACCCACAGGACTGAACGGGCTGGTCAATTTGACCGTGTTAGACTTGTCTTTCAATCAAATAAACGACCTAAGCGGTGAGCTCATTAGCGACTTTGCAGGACCACAATTCTCTTTTATTGGCAAGCGTGTTGATTTCTAGTGCCTTTCAGGCCTGTTGCAGCTTCATGGGCCCAGAAGCAAGCTTCAGTACCTCCATGTCCATAGCAACCGGCTAGACAACATCGATCACCTCCTGCAGTGTCTGTTGGGATTGCAGGGGTTGAAGGAAGTATTTTTGAACCACAGGGGCAAGGAAAACCCACTGTGCTCGACTCCAGGTGAGACAGTGACTTTCATATTGATACTTTGGATCCTTAGAAAATGTTTGTAAGAAGCTAGTTGTCATGTAACAAAGTTGATCATCTTATCTGAATTGTTTACTACTTCTATTGTAAATCAGATTCTTTACTCAAAGGAATAGTAATACAGTTGTGATGCTGAATTTGGACATGAGATAGCCATCTTCCCAGGTGCCTTTGCATTTCCTATTTGTAGTTCAATGCGCTGTGTGGTTTATCACAGGTTACCGTGAGATGTTGATGCATTCGCTGCCACAAATCACCTTTCTCGACGGCATAGATCGTCTAGGACAACAATCATATTCCCCAACTGACAGTCCGAGTGATATACCTGGGCTGGAGAACTATGTGGATCTCCTCCTGCTCCCTGATGCCCGTAACAATGAAGTAGTGAGTTTAAATAATAAGTTAACTTAAAAACCCACAGCTTTATTCGGATTCTATGGTCCTGGCCTGTTTTTAATTTTCTTTTTTCTTGTTTTGTATATTTATTCTGATTGATTGGCACCAATCCAGGGTTTCACTTGCCCACTGTTGAAGGTCAATGTGGATGGGTTAATCATATTGTTGATTTTCAACTTTTGTAACCTTTACATATGATTACCTGTGGAAAAAAAATCCCAATCAGTGTACTGGTCACCTTCAGCTTTTTTATTTTATTTTGTTAACATGACAATTTTTTTCTTCTGTTTCATCTCTAATTAAATGGAAAAATATATATTTCTTGCTATAGGATGCTGTCCTGACCACGCCTGGTATTAAGGAATCTCTGACACATTTTGTACCGAGCATCGACCGGGAATCTTTTGCTGATTCAGTGGCTGCACGCATCCGGCAGCAACTGCAGCAGGATGAGGCCCACTCGGCATGCGTGGACAGAACGCTGGCTGTTAACAAAGAGCGGGTAGAGAAACTGGAGCAGCAGGTCCAGCTTATTCTGCAGGTGCTTTTTTTTTAGCACCAAACACTATTGTTACAGAGAGATTTTTGTTTGTAACATTAATGTATGCATAGAAATGATGTTTAGAACAAGTTTGGAGTTTTTAATGTGGATTAACAGAAACCTATTAAATACATTTTATTATCTCCCCCAGAACTCTGCAAGGCACACGTCCACTCAACCTAGTGACACTGCAATAAGAGCACAGGAGTCCTTGAATGGCGTTGCCCCCACAACAGACAGCGAGTACGAGAGTGGCAAAGAAAAAGACACTCGCTCTGCCATTCCAAAATATCGTAAGCCTGCATCAACAAGGACGAACAAGAGATCAGACAGGTAATTAACTAATATTGGCTTTCAATATTTTATCCTTAACTCAACAAGAGGTAAGAACTTAAGCCTAAATCAGACTCGACCCCACTTTCTGCCCTGGTCACTGGGTTGGTTTAATAGCTCAGTGGCAAGGCCCGAGGGTGGATGACATCCGCCCGAAATTCATTAGGGCTCTAGATGTTGTGGCCGTGTCATGGTTGGCACGCCTCTGCAACATGGCGTGGACATCGGGGACAGTACCTCTGGACTGGCAGACTGGGGTGGTGTTCCCTCTTTTCAAAAAAGGGGGCGGGAGAGTGTGTTCCAACTAAAGGGGAATCACACTTCTCAGCCTCCCTGGTAAGGGGGTACTTGAGAGTAAGGTCTGCCAGGACGTTGAATTTCGGATCTAATAGGAGCAGTGTGGTTTTCGTCTGGGCCTCGGAACAGTAGACCAGGTTTACTTACTCTGCAGAGTCCACAAGGGTCTGTGGGAGTTGCCTATCCAGTCTACATGTATTGTGTGGACTTAGAGAAGGCATTCAGACGTGCTCCTCAGAGAGCCCTGTGGAGGTTGCCTCCGGATTATGGGGCTCAATGTGGTGAAGAAGAAGCTGACTCGAAAGGCAAAGCTCTGGACTTACCAGTCGAGCTACGTTCTGACTGTCACCTTTGGTCATGAATTGTCGGTAATGACCAAAAGAACAAGATCCTAGATACAAGTGGCTGAAATGAGTCCTGTACAGGGTGGCTGGCCTCTCCCTTAGAAATAAGGTAAGAAGCTCTTTCATCTGGGAGGGACTGCTGCTCCTCCACATTGAGAGGAGCCAGTTAAGGTGGCTCATCTGATAAGAATACCTCCTGGACGCCTTCCTTTGGGAGGTGTTACTACTTTAAACGCCTCCTTTAGTAATATTATTCTGACGTAATATTACTTTTACTTGAGTAACACACTTCAGCCCTGCACTACGGCGCTGCACTTTGGCTCTGCACTTGGGCACCGAAGTCCAAGTGCATAATCGATTTGAGGGGCCGAGGCCGAAGTGAACCTGAAGGTGTACTTCAGCACAGAGCTTTGGCGCTGAAGTGCCCACATCGACACCAAAGCGCCAACTTCAGCGTTGAAGCGCCCACTTTGGCGCCAAAGTACACGCGCCACTGAGTTGCAGCTTCAGGTTCACTTCAGGCCTGGTCCCTCAAATCAATCTGTCGGTCTCGAGCTGATTGGGGCTTTTCTACTTGCAGGTCGGGTCGGGCTGGATTTTTTTTAGACCCGACCTTACCTCTTCTTTATACTGTAGATATTTTTAATACGTCCCTATATTGTTTAATTGTATTTTGTGTGTGTGTGCCAAATGTTTTGTTTCTATAAATAATCAGTGCGGAATTTGTCATCTTGTTTGATACGGTCAAATCTGTTTTATGCACAGTGATCAAGAGAATCTTAAACGGAAGGTAACAAAGCCTGCTGTCAGATGGTCTTCTACCACTGCCAAAGGGGATGTTGCTGCATCAGTCTACACAAAAAGGGTCACACTTAAAACTGGCAAGGAGTCAATTGATGCGAAATACAAGTCTCGTGAGGAGGAGTCCTACAAGGTACACTGTTGATGTTGTTTGCATTTTTATGGTTTGTGTGTCTTGCTTGGGTTTCTGGAAGTTTGCATACACATCAGGCTATTGTGGAGGATCGTGATCAGGAGAGGGAGAGGCGCTGGAAGGCCGAGCAGGCTGTTGTCAAGCTGACGGATGAACTCAAGTGCCTGAAGACAAAGGTCAGCGAGGAAAAAGACCTGCAGAGTATGGCCGTGCACACCACTGACCGGTATGAGATATCACATTGATGACACTTGTGCAGCTCAACAGCTTAATCTTTCCATTTCTATTCCAAGTGAATATTTCTTTAAAAAATGGAAATTATGAGAGCTTCAGGTATTCATGTTTAATACTGTTTTGCATCAATTAAAAAATAAAAAGTAAAATATTTTTTTTTCACACGTTCAATATTTCCGGCTATAAAAGCACATTTGAGTAGAACTGGTTTGTAAAAAATAAAAAATAAGTAGGGACCGCAACTATGTCAGGCATTCATCATTATTGTGTAGTCAGTCATGATCAACTATTTAACCTATACTTATTTATTTAAGCTTCTTTGGAATTGTGCTGATAGGTCATGAGTATATCAACTAAATCCAAAGTGGAAACTCAACTGTATGGAATCGGCCCCATAGACTGTAATCCCAGTTACGATAACATCCTCAACGATCTAAAATGATCATGTCGCCTACCCCTCCAATAACAAATTTGATTTGTGTATTATACATTGGAGAAATCTTTAAATGTGTTCCCAAAGAGATTTTTTTTCCAATTGATCACCGAAAGCATAGTGTTCCTCCCCACAATTATGCAAATAATTGGAAATAGTTGCAAAATAATCCAACGCTACATGGGACTTGATAAATTTAGTCTCAAATTTGAGCCATCTGGATTGTTTTCTGTGGAGCTGTGAAGTCATTGAAGGAACACAACACGTTCACAATGGCAAATCCCATTAAAACACCATGTGAAGTGACCTCCAAAACGGACAGCAATTGTTTGAGTTTTTTGCCGCGTGTGTCACAGTTGTTATTTTGTACTGCTACTCCTGGTTAGCGTTGAAGGTACCAAGGGCTTTCCTGATTTGTTTGCTCCTTGTTGGCGCTTGTTGGCTGCCCACTGTTTGTTGTTTGGACGACTAACCCGGCATTAGCGCTGTTTGCCAAGGCCTTTGGTTTATTCCCGGCTGCTTTTATGTTTATTGCCGTAACCGTTGCAGTTGCCGCTTTTGTTGTTTAGCACTTAGCCCGGCTGAGCAATGTGTGTATTTGCGGCCGCCTTTCGTTGATTGATCTTAGTTAGCCCCCTGTTGTTTGTTTGTTTTTTTTTTTTTTTTTTTTTTTTTGGCCTGTTACCCCCTTTCTGTCTGCTCGCCGGCTGTTGTTGCATTACTGCCTCCACCTGCTACACAACGCCTAGACATTTGCCACAAAAACTACCAAAACTTTGCCTAAAACACTTCTTCAACTAATTAACATGTAAAACAAAACGGCCGACTTCTTTGCCAGGGTGCTTGTTTTCCTCCAATGACGTAACAGGTTAAAGTTATTATCTCGGAAAATAATTGGAATATATCAATTAAATATATACTGGACTGTCTCAGAAAATTAGAATATTGTGATAAAGTTCTTTATTTTCTGTAATGCAATTAAAAAAACAAAAATGTCATACATTCTGGATTCATTACACATCAACTGAACTATTTCAAGCCTTTTATTTTTTTAATATTGCTGAATTTGGCTTACAGCTTAAGAAAACTCAAAAATCCTATCTCAAAATATTAGAATATCATGAAAAAGTATACAAGTAGGCTATTCAACTAATCACCTGAATCATCTAATTAACTCGAAACACCTTGCGAGGGTTTCCTGAGCCTTAAAAACACTCAGCTTGGTTCAGTAAACTAAATCACAAGTATGGGGAAGACTGCTGATCTAACTGCTGTCCAGAGGACCATCATTGATACCCTCCATCAGGAGGGTAAGACACAAAAAGACATTTCTCAAAAATCAGCAATATTCAAATAATAAAAGGCTTGAAATAGTTCAGTTGATGTGTAATGAATCCAGAATGTATGACATTTTTGTTTTTTTAATTGCATTACAGAAAATAAAGAACTTTATCACAATATTCAATTTTTCTGAGACAGTCCAGTAGATTCTATGCAAAAAACATGTACTATTTCCTCACATTTTGCATGTTTAAGAATTTGTGAATACCTTTCAATCCAGGTTGTTAGCAATTTTATAGATCAATCTTCATTATGACATCAATTACACGCATGTTGCCAAGCATATGCCAGGAGTTTTAGTCTTTGCCCTGGCTCTCTTAATGATCGTATACAATAATCAAGTCCACTATGAGTGATGACTGCATCTCTATCCAGGCTCAAAGACTTACTGTTGAAAGAGAGATCAACACGCTGCGAGATGGAGACGCGTGTAGAGCAGCTGGATGGCAGGTGCCGCTCGCTGTGCCAGCAGCTGGAAAAGGCACGCAGCAGCGAGGAGCGTTACAAGCACGCACTCAGACGACTGGAGGAAGACTTTGCCCACGCACAGGCGCTGCGGGAACGTCAGGGAGCCGAAGAGGTAAACACAAACACACTGAATATTTGGGGCTATTGAAATATTGGGATGTTTGGATAATAGCAATATCCATCCATTATCTGCGCCGCTTATCCCCACTAGGGTCGTGGGGTGCTGGAGCCCTTTCAGACTATCGTCAGGTAGTGGGCAGGGCACACAGACAACTCACTCGCTCATTCACACCTATGGACAGGCCAATTAACCTGACATGTATGTTTTTTGGATCATGGGAGGAAACCAGAGTGTCCTGAGGAAACCCACGCAGGCATGGGAAGAACATGCAAACTCCGCACAAATAATAGTCATCCATGTTACAATATAAAAAGCCACACGGCCATTAAATAGTTTACATTTTGAGACTTCTTTTTGAGGAAGTTCATTACTTTTATCTTTTAAAAAACAATTTTTTGACCAGATAGTTGAATGCAGCATTGTGATTTACAAGATCATAATACTGTTAGGGAATGGGACATGAACCTAGCCTTTTTTCGTCACTGCTTGTATGTTCAAAAACACAGCATGTTTTTATTCCCATCATTATTACACTATCATGATGGTTTAGTATTTCAATCTTGTTTCTTATCATCTTCTCCATTTATCTCTTTCTCTTTGTGTAATGGTTTATTATTCATTTAAAAATATTTAATGTTGTTAAACGAGATTATAAATAATTTAGAAGAGTCTTCTGAGTCTGTTTCTTGGGTGCCTTGCATATTTGGCTACATGTATTATTCGAATCATACCACGTGGCCCGACCTTGCCTAATATTCTACTTGGGGGCCGTGATTTCCCAAAATGTGTGCGTTGCAAGTGGCGTCGCTCATTGCTGATGAGAGCTGGTCAGGCTGGGTTTTGTTTTAAAAAAAAAATGTAGCCATTTGCTCAACGTGGCACTTCATTCACAGCAGAGTGGGAAGCCATACTTCTGCGAGCTGTTACTGGGCCACGGAGCGATAAGAGAGCCGGGCTAGAGGGGTTTTTCGGCTAGCGAGTTAGTTTTGCCAGGTCCTTTTCGGACGAGCGATTAGTAATGAGAATTCCGGCTCTTTTCCAGGATGCGGCACACTCGGCTTACTGACAACCCCAAAAACCTAGCCCAGGAAGAATTCCAGGCAATGCTGGGCTGTTCTGCTTGCATACAGTAATGCAAAACATATTGTGGGTAGAATTAATGCAGATCAACGGGATTAGACATTCACTTCAATTAAATTTATTTGAATGCCACATAAGTGATTGAGAAAAACCTACCTACCTACCTACCCACAACACCTCTCCACTCCTTTCTATCACCAACAAGAGCTCTAGCTTCCATTATATTTTGACCTCTTTCCTGCAGTGCACTCATAACACCATCCATCCACATCACAACCCAAGTACCTAAAGCTTTCAACTTCTTCCAGCACCTGTCCATGCAACCTGATTTCTAACGTCATGCCCACTCCATCACGTGAACACTTCATCACCTTACTCTTCCCAACATTCACACATAACTTACGCCTATCACATACTCTTCCGAACTCCGTTACCAACCTTCTCAATGTTTCCTCAGAATCAGCCACAAGCTGTGTCATCTGCAAACAACTACTGACTTACCTGCCACACTGTTCCACTGTTGTCCATCATGTCTACACATCTGCCAAATACTCTTGCATTCACCTCTCTCACCACACCATCCATGTACACATTAGACAGCCATGGTGACATCACACACCCCTGTCTCACACCAGTCAACACAGGGAACCACTCACTTGTCTCACTCCCTACTCTTACACATGCTCTGCTGTTCATATAAAAACTCTTCAATGCTTCCAACATCTTTCCACCCACTCCATACATCACTTGCCATAACGCCTCTCTATCAACTCTGTCATACGCCTTTTCCAAATCCATGAAAGCCATCCTTTTGCAAAATATTTCTCACGCACCTGTCGTACTGCAAACACCTGATCCACACATCCTCTTCCTTTCCTGAAACCACTCTGCTCTTCCATCACCACCTCATTCGTTCTTTCTCTCACTCTCTTAATCAAGACTCTTCCATACAGCTTACCCGGCACAGACAACAAACTGATACCTCTCGAACTGCTACAATCATACTTATCACCTTTACCCTTATACAATGGCACCACACATGCACTACACCAATCAACAGGAACCACACCACTTAAAAAGCATACATTCAACAAGAGTACTAACCAGTCAATCATAGCTGTGCCACCTTTTTTAGGCATTCAGCAGTACAACCATCCAACCCAGGTGCCTTCCCCCCTTTCATTTCTTTCACTGCCTCTTGCACCTCCCATGTTTCCACAGGCTTCACATTTAAATCACCCAACACGGGCATTCTCTCCATACCATTGATCGCCTCGACTCTCACTTCTCTCCCGTCCTCCACATTTAGCAACTCCTCAAAATACTCTGCCCATCTCGTCCATCCTTATCTTTCTCTTTCTTTCCAGACTCACTGTTTCTTACTCTTTTCACTTCTTTCCAGAACACTTTTCTCCTTTCCTCAAAGTTCACTCCTATCTTTCGACACCATTCATAATTTGCTTTACTTTTCTCTGCTTCCACTTCCGCTTTTACCAACATTTTCTTCACTTTATACCTTTCATACGCATCGCCACTCTTATCTTGCAGCCACTCCTCAAAGGCATGTCTCTTTTCTGTCACCGCCTCTGATACCTCATCATTCCACCATTGACTTCCTTTCCTAATACCTCGACCAACTTTTCTCATTCCACACATTTCTTTTGCACTCCTCAACACTTCCTCTTTAAACCACTTCCATTCAATTTCCACACTCTCCATTTCTCTTCTACTAACCCGTTCATACTCTTCCCTTATCCTCTCTTTAAACTCTCTTTCCTTTTCATCCCTATTCAACTCTGACATTTTCACCTCTTCCCTCACACTCTTCTTATAACTAGCCCTCCACGATCCATCTATTCTCAGTTTTCCTTCCACATAAAAATGATCAGACATACCACTCATTTCACCTCTGTAAACATGCACATCCAACAATCTACTTAACATCCCTTTCTTAACCACTACATAATCCATCAGTGCTCTGTCCACCATCTTGGCACTATCCACTCTGACAAAGGTATACTTATTCACGTCCCTCTTTTTAAACAAACCAATCACCAACTCATTTTCCACACATAACTCAATCAATTTCTTCCCACTCTGATTTCTTCCTGGTACTCCATATTTACCAATCACATTTTCAACCATTTCATCACACACTCTAGCATCCAGGTCACCTAGTATTACCACTTTCCACCCTTCTATCGCACTTGCCACACATTCGGACAAGTCCTTCCAGAACTCCTCTCTCTCCTCGGCGCTTCTTTCTGAACCAGGTCCATATGCACTTATAAACATCCATACTTCTACACCCCACTTCAACCTCACCCACATCAATCTGGAAGATATCTCTTTCCACTCCACCAGTTTTTCCTTTGCTTTCTCACTCACAAGCACAGCCACTCCTTCTCTAGCATGTCCACCCGTAACTCCAGACCTTTACCATACATACCTCCAAGCTGTAATTCACCCATTCATTTCATCTTTGTTTCACTCAAGGCTAACACATCAACGTTCCTTTTAGTCATCATCCTTCAGATCTCCTCTTTCTTCCACTCAGTCGCTTTACATCCACATTCTCTCACATTTAATGACCCTATAACTAGGGTTTGCGAGACCTTTCGGTCTCCTGCCCCCCTTTCTTTGCCTTGCTGTCTCTTAGGGAGTAGAGATAGAGAGGAGAGGATCCCCAGTCCCCTCGCTTCCTCCACTTTAGTCGCCTCTTACGACACACAGCGGACCATGGTGGGAGAATTCTTTTACCTCTCACAAGGAGAGGGCCCCTCACCACAGGGCCCAAATTATTCCTAAAATATGCTATTCATCAATTTAGGTGTCCAATTCCCAAAATGTATTTATTATTTGTTTTCCCTTATTACAGATGAAGAGGCAGCAGGATTTAGAGAACAAGGTAGGGGTTCTTAAGCATGAGTTGGATCTCCAGAAAGCCAAAGTGCAGCAGTTGCAGGAGCTGCTGGCATGCCGGGAACAAGAGCATAGGTGAGCTCCCTGCTGGCTTTTGAAAACCTTAAGCATGTCCATTTTGTATAGTTTAATTTAATTCATACATAAACTTATCCCTAGAAAGCAGATTGAAATGAGGCTGCAGCCGAGCGGTACAGACTTCTTGGCAGCAGTGGCAAAAGAAGTTGCGTCTGAGAGGCAAACACACGCTGAGAGGGAGTCTGAGTTGAAGTGCAAAGTGGAAGAAGGCATGAAAGCCTATGCAGCTCTGGAAAATGAATTCCGCCTGGGGCTCACCATTGAGGCTGCACGTTTCTCAGAGGTCTGCCAGTAAATGTCAACATGCCATACTAGAATATTGTCATGCGATCATACACCATCATGTGTGTTATTTATTGTTGATTCCACATAGCTCAACATAAATCTATGAGTAATTCCTATATTTATTTCAGGTTAAGAAAGAGTACGATCAAAGAACGGCAGAGGTGTCAGAGCTGCGAGTGATTCTGGCTCAGTCGCAGCAAGCGGAGAAGAAATCCGCCTCCCTCGTGCAGGAGCTCACAGCAATGGTCAAAGAGCAGAAGAGCCACATCTCGGAGCTTGTCAAGGCCAAAAAGGAAGCTTTTACTGAGTTCAAGGTAGCCATCAATGTTTTAGGTTAAATTGATTAAATGGTGAAATTGACACTACTCCTCGCAGAAACGCGCTAAGGCTCTGGAGGCCGACTTGAATCAAGACCACCGTTTGCGCCTTCAAATGGAGGCGCTGAAGAAGGACAAAGCCCGACTGTCGACACAGCTCAGTGCGCAGGAGTCTGTCATAGAAGGACTCAGGGCGGAGAGGAGGCTTTGGGGGGAGGAGCTAGCCAAACAAGGTGGGTCAAGAAAATTCAACTGTGACCAATGAAATGCAGAGATACACTATTTTCAAATCGTTCTAAAAAACAAAGTACAATATTAATTTTTGTATAACACACACTCCTGTATAATGCACACCCCTTATTTTTGAGTAAAAATAGTTAAAACATTCTCAGCTTAAACTAAGTATTGTAAGTGACAAATGTTGTTGAATGCATGTGGCCTACATAAACAACCACATATATTTTTGACAAATTTACAATTACCGTATTTTCCACACTATAGGGCGCACCGGGTTATAGGGCGCACCCCCAAAAAATAGTTTTTGGTCCTATAACTTCCATAGATAAGGCGCACCGGATTATAAGGCGCTACAATGGGAACGTCGACAAAACAGTCAGATAGTTCAGTCAGACTTATTACCCCCTTAACATTCCGAAAGCTTGCAAAGAAGCAAATTCGTGTCGTAGACACGTGCGGATGCGGTGTTCGTACGATGTCACTCAAATGCCTCGTTCCAAATATCATTCGGAAGGTTAAAGTCTTGGGATTCAAGAAATGCCAACCATTCCTTAGTATCTATTTTCTTATTCGCTCGCAACTTTACTGTGCATATGACAATAAACACTTGGAATTGAGTTTAATTTAAAAATAGACATCCATTATCTGCACCGCTTATCACAGAAAACATCCAGTTCAGTCTGAAGCAAGAAACTTGGAAAATATGTAGCTGGAGTAGCTCACCAAAGTCGTTGTGTTCAATAATAATGTGCAACCACGGTCCTCTTATATCCGTGAGTGTAGTAAATCCAGGAGAGTAAAATATTTACAAATACAGAATGTTTTCTTTATGCCGTAGACAACCAAACTTGCTATTCACATTCATCATTTTCGGCCAATTGCAGGCTTTGTTTTGCCCCTTAGCCTATGCAAGCCTGTAAATGATAAAAAAGATCCGCCCCCTTTACTTTAGCCAATAGTGATCGATTCAAATGATGATTGGCACATTGGTTAGCCAATGAAACGCCGGTATATAAATCCCAGCATACATCGCGGACTACTCGCGTTCGGGGGAAAATCTAGTCGGCGGCTGCTTGGATTAGTTGCAAGACTTAGCGAATTAATATTGATCCATAAATAAGGCGCACTGTATTATAAGGCGCATGGTCAGCTTTTGAAAAAAAAAAAAAAGGCTTTTAGGTGCGCCTTATAGTGTGAAAAATACGGTAATTTATTTAATGTTCTTCAAAGTCTGATTCATCATCGGATACACCAAAGAGTTGTGGTAATGCCTGGACTGAGGTCAGACATTTTGGTGTGGAGCAAATATTTCAGGCAAATTCCAAACTCAAGAGTTTGATGAATTTCTTGGTAAAAATCGCACAAATGTTTCTTAATCTGAAACTCATGTTACACACAAGTTATTCTTTAACAGCTAATGTACTGTAAAAAGGTTTTTCGCTGTTGGAAATCATCCAACCAAACATCATTGGTGTTGAATAATGAACTACATATTATCTGAGTTTGGTCCTGTACCATTGAACAAGGTGAAGCCATATCTAACAATTGCGATGTTATATTTAGGCAACATTTTTGCTAATTGCAATGCTTTAAAATAGGTAGGTTTTGCTGGTTTAACCATGTTAACACAAATGCAACATCATCTGAATGCTGTTTTGAAACTTGTGAGGACATAAAGGTGATGCTATTGTAAAATATTCTTTTTGGAGATTTTCAATATTATTAGATAATTTTATATTATTTAAAGTCGTTTTTTTTATACCCCAATTCGATAGATTTTGAGATTTAAGGGACACCATACATTTTTGCTGCACACTTTTATCATTATAATTGCAATTGATGAGGTTTATGTTTTTGGATAATTGTACCTCAAGAGGTTATATGAAATAGTGTTTACCTTGGTTTGATGGTGGATGAAATTGGGGGTATGGAGAAACTAATTATTTACAGGAGTAGATATAAATTAAATCACTCAAGTCTATAAGCAATTGGTCAGACCAGTCATCGTGCATTTATTCGAAGCGGGAGCACAAGAAATTTGCAGAAGCGAAGATCGATGCCATAGAAATGCATGAGCGAAGACTTTCCTGGGGGGATGTACCTGCAAAGACAGAATAAAAAAATGAATACATCAAGGTGTCAGTGACGTGAACCAGAATTTCAAACTACCATAAAATTTGGACTAAAAGGCGCACCCGATTATAAGCCGCACCCAGTAAATTCTTAAAGGAATAACTATTTTGGACATAAATAAGCTGTACTTGACTGGAATCAAGATGGCAACCACCTGCACATATCCAGGAGCCGATGTGGGAAGCCATCACGACCCGGTCATGATAAACCTCCGCGTTGGCATCCAGAAGGTGAGGAAGTCATGGAACACATGGACCAAGTTTGACCTTGAGTGACTGAAAGACCCACAGGTGGTTGGGAACTACCAGGTCTTTATCGGCGGGAAGTTTGCTCCGTTGCTCACCTTGGATGAAGATGTCAAAACCCTGACCACCATGAATTGTAGGAAAACAACGGAAGAAGATAAAGCCCTGGATTACAAATGAAATTCTCCAACAGTGCAAAACGAGGCAAGAACTAAAGAAGAAAATAATCAGCCCTGGAGAAGCAGCCAAGTATAAAGCAGCCAACAAGAAAATTTGAAAAAAAACTTGAAAGAAGCAAAGGAGAAATGGATCAAAGACCAATGTTCACAGTTAGGAGAGTACTTCAACAAGAAGAATTCAAAGTAAGCCGTCCAGATTCAACACCAGAGAAACCTCTATCAAGATTTTTAAAATTTCCAAAAGGCGTTTAACTGAATATGGCAAGTGGCTTTATAGGCCACCATGTGGAAGTACAACATGGGCCAGAAACTAGTTGAGACCATTGAACAACTCCGTGCTAATGCCAACAGTGCAGTCCTTATCAATGTTACCATTGGAGCATGGTTTCGAACCACAGTGTGAGTGAGACAAACCTGCATTCTCTCTCCAACTTTATTCAACACCGTCCTGGAGAGGATCATATCTGAAGCTCTGGAGCAATATGAAGGTACAGTCAGTATTGGGGAACACAACAACACTAACCTCTGTTTTGCTGATGATATTTCCAGATTGGCAGGAGACAAACAGAAAGTCCAAGATCTGGTCAATCACCTTGACAGAGCATTAAACCTGTATGGGATAGAAATCGGCACTAAAAACAACAATAGTCATGACTAACAATCCCTAAGGTATCACCACAAACATCACCATCAACCACAGAGAGCCAGAACCTGTCACTAAATTCAATCGGGTTCAGTACCCGAAATCATGGCCAGGATCACTCAAACCATAGCCGCACTTGACTTAAACCCATCTGGAGGGACAAGCACAAAAAAGTGAAATCAAAGATCAGACTCCTGGAAGTGCTGGTTACTTCCATTTTTTTCAATTCTTGCGAGACATGGACTCTCACAGCAACCTAGAAAAAAAATTCCAGGCCATGGAGATGAGATGCTACAGGAAACTTCTAGGCATCAGCTAATTAGCCCACGCGACAAACAAAACGGTGCACAACACCATCAGAGGGCACATTAGACCCTACGAAGAACTGTTTTCAACTGTACGCAGACAAACTTTTGTGGTATGTTCCGGTCACAAGATCATCAGGACTGACCAGTAACATTCTCCAGGGCACAGTCCAAGGAGACAGGAGCAGAGGAAGACCAAAAAATAACTGGGCCGACAACATTGAGGAATGGACTGGACTTTACCACGGCCCAAAAACAGTCCAGGGACCATCAACACTGGAGAAAGCTTTCCAGAGTTGTGTCCTTATTTGTCCATATATATATATATATATATATATATATATATATATATATATAATTTAATGCTTGAAAATATATTAACTTAACTATTAAAATTCTGCCCTGCGCACGCTCCTGGGTGTCAAGCCGCCCTGCTCCAACAAACGAAGAAGAGTCACTTTCGTTTCGTGAACCTAACGTGGCGTAGCAGGCTAGCGATGGAAAAGAGAAAGGAAACAAGTTTAGGCGGACTGTTTTGCTTTAAAACATTGCCCGATGGGAATCTTGACAAGGCAAAAGTGATATGTATGCTTTGTAAAGCTGAACTTAATTACCATCGAAGCACTTCTCCCCTGATGTATCACTTGAAAGCGAAGCACCCCGGTGCGGTGGTACAGTCAGACAGCGGACCTCATCAAACAACTTTGGATCCGTTTGGTGCAAGAGCTTGGTCTTTTACAATGTTTACACAAGGAACTTGAATATTTTGTTTATGGAAGATTTATCTTTGACACCACAAGTTTTTGCACTTTTCCTATAGTTGTTATTGATTTTTGTTAAAATATTTACAACAGCTTTACAGCAAATTTACTGTTCAACAGTTGACATAAAGTACTTGAATATCTTTGTTATGAAAGCTATCTTTGGTATTACAGTCTGTATGCATGCTTACTGTACTTGGTATAGGCCTATACCATTTGGCATAATAGATGTAATCTTATTTTCTATGCATATTTTTTTCATATTTACTACCATTTATGAAATCTGGATGTAATAAATTAATCGCGATAAATGTATTTCAAAACTTATATTAATTAGTTAATTTATTTTAATCGATTCACAGCCCTAACACACACACACACACACACACACACACATATATATACTGGACTGTCTCAGAAAATTAGAATATTGTGATAAAGTTCTTTATTTTCTGTAATGCAATTAAAAAAACAAAAATGTCATACATTCTGGATTCATTACACATCAACTGAACTATTTCAAGCCTTTTATTATTTGAATGTTGCTGAATTTGGCTTACAGCTTAAGAAAACTCAAAAATCCTATCTCAAAATATTAGAATATCATGAAAAAGTATACAAGTAGGCTATTCAACTAATCACCTGAATCATCTAATTAACTCGAAACACCTTGCGAGGTTTCCTGAGCCTTAAAAACACTCAGCTTGGTTCAGTAAACTAAATCACAAGTATGGGGAAGACTGCTGATCTGATTACTGTCCAGAGGACCATCATTGATACCCTCCATCAGGAGGGTAAGACACAAAAAGAAATTTCTCAAAGAGCAGGCTGTTCACAGAGTGCAGTTTCAAAGCATATCCACAAAAAGTCTGTTGGAAGGGAAAAATGTGGCCGGAAACGCTGCACAACCAAGAGAGATGACCGCAGCCTTAACAAAATTGTGAAGAAGAGCCGCTTCCAGAATTTGGGGGACTTCAAAGACAGTGGGCTGAAGCTGGAGTCCTGGAACCAAAAGCCACAGTTCACAGGCTTGTCCAGGAAATGGGCTACAATAGCCGTATTCCCATGGTCAAGCCACTTCTGAACTCAAGACAACGGAAGAAGCGTCTGACTTGGGCTATGGAGAAGAAGCACTGGACAGTTGCAGAGTGGTCCAAAGTCCTCTTTTCAGACGAAAGAAAGTTTTGCATTTCATTTGGAAGTCAAGGCGCCAGAGTCTGGAGAAAGGCTGGAGAGGAGCAAAATCCAAGTTGCTTGAAATCCAGTGTGAAGTTCCCACAGTCAGCAATGGTTTAGGGAGCCATGTCAGCTGCTGGTGTTGGTCCACTGTGTTTCATCAAGTCCAGAGTAAATGCAACTGTGTACCAAGAGATTTTAGAGCACTACATGCTTCCATCTGCTGAAAAGCTCTATGGAGATGAGGATTTCATTTTCCAGCATGATCTGGCACCTGCTCACAGTGCCAAAACCACCAGTAACTGGTGCACTGACCATGGCATCACTGTCCTTGATTGCGCTGCTAATTCCCCTGACCTGAACCCCATCGAGAATTTGTGGGGTATAGTTAAGAAGAAGATGAAAGACACCAGACCTGCAAATGCAAATGAGCTGAAGGCCGCTATCGAAGCATCCTGGGCATCAATAACACCTCAGCAATGCCACAGGCTGATTGCCTCCATGCCACGCCGGATTGATGCAGTAATCCCTGCAAAAGGATTCCCAACCAAGTACTGAGTGCATCAATGGACATTTTCAAATGTTTGATTTAGTTTTGCTGTTATAAAATTATTTTTTTACTTGGTCTGAGGAAGTATTCTAATATTTTGAGATAGGATTTTTGAGTTTTTTTCAGCTGTAAGCCAAAATCAGCAATATTCAAATAATAAAAGGCTTGAAATAGTTCAGTTGATGTGTAATGAATCCAGAATGTATGACATTTTTGTTTTTTTAGTTGCATTACAGAAAATAAAGAACTTTATCACAATATTCTAATTTTCTGAGACAGTCCAGTATATATATATATATATATATATACATATATATATATATATAAAATCATCTCAGTATTATGGTAGCAATAACAATATCCTGTTGTAGTTATTACTAACATACTTAAGTCTCCTCAGCAATTCTTTTTGGAAGCATGTTTATTGAAGGTGTTGCTGTTATTGTAAAATAAAAAAAGACAAATAAAAATAATCACATTTTGTAGTTTTTTTTTTTTAAGTATGTAGCATGAAGTTTTAAAAAAAAGTTATCTGAATGGGTTTCCAAAAGCAGGAATTTATTGGTAGGAAAAAAAGTTGTCGTGCACCCTTAATTGAACGCATACCGAATCAGATCAGAAAAGAAACAAAAATGAATAAAAGGTAAACACTTCACTGAAACACATAAGAAAAGAGTGAGTGTAAACATTCAAAAAGCTGGAACGAAGTGTTTGAAGATGTTAGATTATTAAACGGTCTTCTTGTTAAAAAGAAAAAGAAGATGAGAACTCAAATGACTAACTAAAACAAATGAGCCTACCAAGTTTTACTGCAAAATAATGATATGTCTTCAACATTCTTACAAATGTCTCTATTACAGGAGCATCTCTGGCTCAGGACCGAGGACGCCTAGAGGCCAGGATCGAGGCGCTGAGCACTGAGGTGGAGGTTCAGAAGAAGCAGATCATACGGGATGGCGATGCCCTCAAAATCAAAGGCAAAATCATAGAAGATCAAACAGAATCCATCCGCAAACTCAAAGAAGTAGGGCAGATGAGTGCGTTGAACTAAAAGAAGGCGGACCGAGGGTACCTTAGCTTCTTTTTTTCATCCTATAGACGTTACAGGAGCGCGACGAGCAGGCCCGGAAGCTCCGCGATGACAAGGCCCAGACAGAAAAGACTTTACAGCGGCAGCTAGAGGAGGAAACGTCTCGGCTCTCAGAGCTGGAGCGGCGCTTTGACCAACTCAGCCTGCGCAAGGAAGAATTGAAGCAGCAGTTGAAGGACAAGGAGGATGAAGTGGAAGAGATAAATCAAGTTCATCGGTAAATCGAAAGTCTTGAGTGGTGCCTTATTTTATGGATCAAATGTTGTCTTCGGAAACCGTATACAGTGTTAGGTCTATTAATCACCAAAGAACAAACCCAATTTACAAGCCCAAGCATTTTTTTAACAAATGAAAGTGCTGTAAACGTTTTTTTTTTTTTATAAATAACGTATTCCCTGTCAAATGATAATTTTAAAGATAATGCACTAAATGGCAGAGATTATGATGCTTAATCCCCATCACGCGGACGTTACGGAAAACTGCAATTACGTTCCTTTAGGTAGGGTCGGCAACCCAAAATGTTGAAAGAGACATATTGGACCAAAAAAAGATGTATGAGCTGTGAATAATTAAAATAATTGTATGAGCCTTATAATGAAGGAAATGCATACTGTATCTATTTATAGTAATTAGAAAACGTTAAGAACATGCCTTGTTTGTCCTACAGAAACCATATACTTTTCCATTATCAAACGTGATTGAAAAGGGAATGTATAATGTATTTTTTTAAGCTGTTTCATGTACGTGTACAATTTGACCACAACATCATTGAGGGACATACAGAAAAGGCAGAATAGGGGCGGGGTGACAGTTCAGCCGATCAGAATGCAGCGCAAATGCACGATGAAAATCAGTAAAATAGCGAAACCCGGGTAAGTAAACTGGGATACAGCAAAAGACTGCTGTATATTAAAGAAAGGTTTGGCAACACTTGTCTTTGGAAATTGAGGCCTTGTCTGTTTTAGTCTCTACCTCCTCCAACAAAGATGATCCAAATGATCACCTCAAGAGCAATCTCTTCTTGAAAATTCTGACAGTCATCCTGGTCATTAAATCAGGTGTTTCATAAGAGCGAGATGTTTAAGACGGGTATTTACTGCTATACATTTTTGCGTGAATATGTTTTTGATTTTCCATATTTGTGTCTGATATGTTGGGGGAGTAAAATGATCTATAGCAGGTAAAAAAGACACATTCACTAATTACAAGCAGTACATTAAAGTGGAAATCAACCCAAAGGATACCCTAACAAATTAATGATATTGTTATGTATGGGCCCATAAGGTTCCTCTTTCACCTACCCACTTCATTTAGTTTATCTTTTCCCTCCAACTTTGGTGAGGGCATAGGAACGAATTGGGAACATACATCCTGCTTACCACGTCATTGCCTCGAGCTGTGATTTTTGGGGTGTAACAGCAAGAGTTCATTCCTTTTTTTGGGGGGTGGGGAATTCTTTTTTTCATGTTCGCACTTTAAAACCGTAAAATTGGAATTGGTTACAACAATAAATGGTAGTGTAACATGAAAAACTAAGAATGCCGCCAGACGAGTACTGTACTACGCTTCATTCTTATTCTGTCCCGTCTGCCACAACCACCTCTCCTGGGCGTATGTGCTTTTTATGTTTTGCAGAGCGCTCTTAAGGAATTTGAGTTCCATAACACAACTAACACATATCATTGTTTCGTTCCCATATAGTATATCAGAATTGTTAGAATTAGATTGACTTCCACTTCCAGAACATCCAACCTCGCGCCCTGCTAATGTTTCATTCAGCAGCACTTCATGAAATTCTTCTCACATTTCAGCGAGTCCTCTAAAAAGTGGCAGGAGAAGGCTCAGCTGCTCACTCATCTGGAGAGCCAAGTGAAGCATATGAAGGAGACATACGACAGCAAGGAGCGCTCACTCCTGAAGGAGAAAGTGCAATTGACTGAAGCGCACAGGTACGTAAGTCTGTTGCGAGACCTAGCAAAAAACAAGTTCTTCTTTTTGAATATGCGCCGTGTTGCCTCGCAGAGCGGCAGTGGAAAAGCTGCGCTGTATGGACGATGCCTATCGCGCTCAGATGGAGTCCCTTCAGGCAGCCCATCAGGTGGAGCTGCTTCAGTTGTCCAATGACAAGCAGAATCAGATTGAAGAGGCTAACGTGAAGGTCAAACCACAGATGATTTGTCAATTACTATATGCAAGCTTTCAGCCTATTTATTTAATTAATTTCAAAATAAATGCGCCTTAGCGGAGACAGACCGACGCGTACTTACGTGGAGGGGATTTATTAATTGACAAAGTAATGATTTCAATGTTGCCCAATGTTGCGGAGTAATAGTACGTTTTTTTTTCTTATTACTCAAGTAAAAGTATAGGGATTTAAAAATACTCCTAAAAGTTCATAATGTCCCAAAACTTACTCAAGTAAATGTTACTACCCACCTCTGCTTGGCTATATAAAAATCAAGGCTTGATCTCAGTGGCGGGCGGTGGATTTCACACCTAAGTCTACAGTATCACTTTGTCTGAATCAATCCAACCCTCAGTAACTATTTAATGCCAGAAAACCTTTATACTGCAGCTACACCTCCGACACATACAAAACATACACTATAACGTCCTCATAAAACTGCAAAATTGCTTATATAACCACACTTTACTCACAAAAAGAAATATTTTGTATTTCTGCACAAACTCCATCCCTTTTCCTTCACATACAGTACTAGTGGACTGGTGGTAAAATCTGTGTTTTTCTTAGCAATGAGAGAAAAAAATCTGCACAAACTTTCCTTTGTTTATGGATCAAGAGCTTTCATCGTTTACAAGAAACAAAAGTTCCTGCCTGGCAAAAAAAATAATGACTCAGTTTATAGTTTGTAATATTCTGTGGTCTGTACAGCCCTTTGAGACTCCTTATGATTAAGGGCTATACAAATGAACATGACTTGACGATAGTCTTTTTAAGATTTCTTTATTTTTCTTCACCTTTTCATTATGGAACTCTGCTTCCCTGTGCAGTTGCTCGCAGGGCTATAGCTTCACTCGGTTTCCCCAAAGGTTTTTGAGAGCACCCTTGTTTATGTCCCCATTCCCTTGGTGTCTCATCGCTGCCTTGGTTAGGCAAATCAAATTTACAAATCCACTGTTTCTCCAAATACCTTGTTGATCTATGGCAAATACCGAGCACTCCCGGCAATACAATTTGCAGTGTTCTTCGTAACCTGTGAACCAGGGATACTGATCGTACTTAGTGGACTGAAAGTGGCGGAAAACGCCCTTCCAAGTTGTGACAGCCTTGTGAGCTTCAGAGTTGTTCGACCTTGAAAATGGCTTTGACAGTAAATCTGCGACCAAACAGTTTCTTTCGCCTCATTTACCCATTGTCAGTTGACAAAACCTCTATTAAACCAACACAATACATTTGCTTGTGCAGCTCGCTACAGATTGGTTACTAGCTCTGGCTAATACAATCCATCACTAGCCTATAATTCTTCCTCATCCTCTTCAAGTTGAAATGCGGTTTGCACAGCACATTGGTGCATTACTGCTTGTGATAACGTTGATGTTTCCATACGCCCGCTAGAAGGCCTTAGTGTCGCCAACTCGAAATCAAATTGGTTTAAGCAAAAGCTTTATTGACACTTATTTTATGCTTCAGGCCTCCAGGTAGATTTCTGACCGAGGGAAACAAGTAATGCCTGAAATGTGATTGGTTGAATACTTACTCAATATTAATGGACAAAATATAATTAACATCACATGATTGATATAGGGCGGCGCAGTAGTTAGCGCGTGTGCGGCACAATTCTTAGGTCATGAGATCGAACCTCCTGTGTGGAGTTTGCATGTTCTCCCAAAGCTTGCATGGGTTTCCTCCGGGCACTCCGGTTTCCTCCCACATTCTAAAAACATGCATTTCAGGTTAATTGGCCTGTTCAAATTGTCCCTAGGTGTGAATGAGCGAGCGAACTGTCTGTCCCTGTGTGCCCTGCGACTGGCTGACAACCAGTTCAGGGTGTCCCCTGCCCCCTGCCCGAAGATAGCTGGAATGGGTTCCAGCACCCCCGCGACACTACTGAGGATAAGCGGTGCAGATAATGGATGGATGGATGATTCAGATATTTTTTAGGCCAGCAGAGAAGGTCTTGCAGGTTCTGACGACCTACCAATGTTTGATTTGTACTTTAATTTTAAAGTATAAGTTAGTAAGCTTCGGGAGAAGATGTTAATTATGTACACATTTAGTTGGGTGGTTCTTAGCCAAGTAGTAATGGATAGCCATTGCCGATCATTTTTCAGCTGGGCAAGGGGTCTGATCCCTTTTAAAAGCTGTTTATTTTTACTGTTTTTTTTGTTGTTTTTTCAGGTGTTCAATGTAGAAGAGGAGATGCGCCAATTATTGCTTGAGGTGGAAGCCGACAAGAGGATCACAGAAGAGAAAATGAAACGTCTGAACAGTGTACTTAGAGATTTTAATTTGTAAATGATCGTGTGTTGCTGAGAAGTTTGCTCGAGTTCAACTCATATTGTGTTTGAACAAGATACTTTTGATAAAATGAATTATTTTACAATCACTGTTTTGTATGACTTTTTATCAACAGTACAATTGCATAAAGTTACTACTTTCTAAATGACTCAGTATTAAAAAAGTAAGGATGGAGTTATCACAAATTCCCAAATAAATGTGTACACAAATTCTGTAGCACGGCGGCATGGTGGTTAGCGCGTGTGCGGCACAGTTCTGAGGTCATGGGTTCAAATCCAGCTACCAACCTTCCTGTGCGGAGTTTGTATGTTCTACCAGTGCTTGCGTGGATTTCCTCCGGGCACTCGGGTTTCCTCCCACATTCCAAAAACATGCGTGTCAGGTTAATTGGCCGGTCAAAATTGTCCTTAGGTGTGAATGAGCCAGCGAATTGTCTGTCTCTGTGTGCCCTGCGACTCGCTGGCAACCAGTTTAGGGTGTCCCCTGCCCACTGCCCGTAGATGGCTGGGATGGGCTCCAGCACCCCTGCGACACTACTAAGGATAAGCGGTGCAGATAATGGATGGATGGATAATGGACTAATTTTTGTTTTTGGAATACTTTAATGATTAACAAGACTTGTATCTCATAACAGTCTTCCTTCTAAATAATGGAGGGGCACGAGTATTTAAAAAAATATTTATATTGTAGTTTACATTTTTTGCTTATTTAAATCAATGTTGTTTTTTTCTAATAAATGAAGGTTTTCCCCAATGAACTTTATGACGCAACAATTGGTCAACGAAGATTTGAGTACATTACGAACATTGAATACAATAACAAATAAAAAAACTTGCTCGGAAGGTTAAATGCTTAAAACAAATGGATCAAGAGTTCTTCGACTACAAACTACATTTCCCATGCCTGTTGACTTCGATACCCACAAAGTGACAGCTCATTACCACTACACACTAGTGTTTCTAAGTGGAATTGAGAAATATCCCAAAAATGTTCAAAACTTTTGTTATTTTGTTGTATTTAGTTTATAAAATACCTATGAAAGGTAAGGGTGGACGCATCGATCCAGATATCGATAATATCGATACGAAGCAAGTACTTGGACACTACTCTCCTGGGATCGATACTTCACTCCTCCCCCAATTCAACAAAAGCACCACTTCTCTAGTTGGCCTAGCCCATCCCTTTCTCACCCAGTTCCCTCGGCAACACTTGAAGTTTATGCCTGAGTGTGTAAGTGACAGGCACACTTTCCGCAACTCTTCCTACCTGGCTTTTCGCTGCATCTTGCCTGCCAGGCAGAAGAGAGTGCCAGGTTTATGTGCCCACCCCAACAAGAAAAACGACAGAGACATACAAGAAACGCGGCTCAATGTGTACTTTTTTTACAGAAAAAGATAATGCCAGGAAAAGTGTGTGGGTAAGTGGTCTGTTTTGTGGCAACACCACACATTTACATAAATGCGTGAATAAAACTCACCCAACAGAGAGCAAGGAGCTGCAACCAAAAATGTAAACATGTTATTCAATGATCATGACAAACACAAACTATCGGTACCGATCAATATCACCATGTACTGTATTTGCTCTTTTGGGTTTCTCTCTAACTATATTTCTCATTCTTATTATAAAGCTCTCATCCTGGGATCAAGAGATCGCAGGTTCGATTCCCGGCTCCTCCGTGTGATATGTCGAAGTGTCCTTGGGCAAGACACTGAATCCCTAATGCCCCCAATAAGCAGGTCGGCGCCTTGCATGGCTGACTCCCTATTGGTGTGTGAGTGTGTGTGTGAATGGCTAAGTGAAAAGCACATTGTAAAGTGCTTTGGGAGGTCTTCATTGACTTGAAAAGCGCTATATAAATGCAGACCATTTACCATTTATTTCTCTGTATCTTTCTTACCTATTTATTTTCTTTCTCCCCTTCTCTCGCTCTTTTTCCTCTCCTGTCTTTCTCTACTTCTCTCTTAGTGACTCTGTTTTTCTCCTTGCTTTTTTTTGCTTTCGATTCCTCTATCTCCCTTTTCTCATTTTCATTGTTATCTTTTTCTGTTGCACACCTTGTTTCTTTTATTACACTTTTCTATCTTTCATGTTCTTTATTTTCCCTTTCTCGTTTTCTCTTTCTATCCCCCTCTTCCCCTTGCTCCCCCCTCTTTCTCTTTAATCTCCAACTTCGGCCCCCGTAAGTTTTTTTCTACAATGTAGCCCCCCTCCCCCCCGAGCTAAAATGAATCCGACACCCTTACTTTAATAGAAATACATGAATAGTTTTTTGAAAGGGGAAAAAAAGCAAAACTTAAAATTAGGGCCTTTAAAAACTTTGAAGTCCATTTATTCAGACGCCCATTACATCAACAATCTCAATGGGGGTCACCTAGGCGGAAGTGAAGGGGCAGGGTCAAATCTTTCAGAGGGGCGTAGTGACCCGGGCAGGACAGTGGTTGCCATGGCAACAACAGGCGACCAGAAAACCAGTCAATTTAAGTAAGGTTAAGAAGGAGGCGGTCAGGAAAGGCAGGTGAAGCTGTTGTTTCGTGATGAGCCACGAGTAGGAATTCTATCAAGTGACAAGCAAACTGCCATGAGGTGAGAATTGAAGGTTGGAGCAAAGAAAACCTTCCAAAAAAATGGAGTGCGATGCGCCTCACTCGACGCCGACCCGCCACGAGAAAAGTTTGGGGCTCCTCACCATGAAGTTTGTCGCTCTGCTCCAAGAGGCCAACGATGGCGTGCTCGACTTGAAAGTGGTGAGCGTCATCGCGTGTTTTCTCGTGTTTTTTAGCTTCTCCGTGAGAGGATGCGAAACAAAGAGCCGTGACTTGCACACGTCGAGTGGGAGGGGTGCAGATTGTTGCCTGCGGGCTGGTCAGGTGCACCGCTGTGCAAAGGTGGTGGAGCCGCCATTACGTATTGTGCAGTATCACGCGTTATGCGACTTTTTCAAGGGATGGCGTGAAAAGCTCCTAATACCTGAATATTATTCAATTATATGTTAAGCAATACATCGTGTTCTACTTTTCCACATCGTTTCGAGCGCTAATGGTTGCCATACTTTAAGTTGGGGTGCGTTGTTTGAGGTGTCCCTAAAAGTTGTAATTTACGTATTTTATCTCTTAACCCCTTGATATTCCTCTAAAATTCGCCTAAAATTCCAAAATTGAATGTTGATCTTGAACTATTTCGAGACTATGGACGGGTTTGGTCTCTTAAGACTGAAATTTGGTCCCAAGCTGGAAAATACATTTTTTGCAATCAAATGCCTGAAGATCAGTGTAGCATGGAAATCTCAGCTGAAAAACAGGTTAGACAATTGCTTCAAGCCTTATCCAGTAACTTTTCAAATTTAACAATCCCCAAAAAAACATTGCATTTCACACATATTCTTATGGTAGGTTTTCAAAAGTGGCCATGTGGAAATAACCAGTTTACTACACTAAAACCTTTGCAAATGTGTATTTAACTTCAGCATTTTTTTTTCAGACTTAGTGGAACATTTTGCAATCATTTTCTTGATTATGCACTTTATCCTCTACCATTGTTTTCGGCTCTTATTTGTATACACCCCTGGAAAATGGCATAAAGTATGTTGGTAATTCAATTGGCAAACCAATCATCATTGGAATCATTTACTAATGGCCGAAGATATTCAGAGCTGCTCCTTTTTTTTCTAATAATGTGAGTATAGGCTAATGGATGCTTTGGACCATAAATAAAAGCCTGCTTTTGGCCGAGAGTCATGTCGACCGAAAGGTCAGGGGCTAATCGCCATTTTGGGAATAATTTATTTTTTTAATCAAGGTTTTGGGAACCTTTTGTGGTTGTTATTGCACAACGAAATCGTGAAAGTAACAAAATGCCCATTTCATGTACATTCTAAACGCCAACCCAAACCCCAAAAAGAGGGGGGGGGGTGTTTGTTCAAATGCATCTAAGAAATGCGCGTACTTGCACACACAACATAAGGAGTTTGACAGAGGCTAGCTACAATGACGACAAGCAAGATGATTGGGTCAGCGATTGAAAAAGTTCCCAACTCCATCCAGCACCTTACACTATGAATAGCGCATTTTTTTCCTCAGTATGTCTTAAGTTTACATCTATTTATATATTTTTGTACTTATTTATGTATTTTTAATGGATCCGTTTCATTGAATTCTGCCTTGCGATACCGCAGCAGAGCTGTCAACATCACAAGGGACCCTTCCCCCCCTGGTCACCACCTCTTTGACTTGTTGCCATCTGGTAAGCGCTACAGGTCCCTTAAGATAAGGGCTATCTGTCTCCCCCCACAATTCAATTCAAATATCAGCAACTACCTGTATGTAGACTATGAGAATCCTTAAATGTATGTTAAAATGTTATATATATATATATATATATATATGTGTGTATCCCCGCGACCCTACTGAGAATAAGCAGTGCAGCTAATGAGATGAGATGTATATGTTAAAAAACTATATCACATTACAGACTATCAAGCATATTCTCAAAATATTGTTTAAGAAAGGTATGGTGATGTCTGCTTTTTCTTTGAGTGTATTCCTTTTTATTTAACAATCATAGATTTGCAGCAGATATTAACACTTACTCACTTGGAGTACATGTAACCCAATATGTCTTGTCTTGGGCACATTCTATTTCCACAAAAGTGTGAAGTCAGCATGAATGAAAACATGACCTAATCCTAATTGTTGCTTTCAAAAGGTGAAGAGGGGGGAAAACATTTATTGTGCATGAGTTCTTTTTAGTTTTCCCTCTCTTTTTGAGCGCCAAACTTTGTTTACACTGCAGGCAACCCAAGCCTTCCTTCTCTATGCACTTTATCCTCTACCATTGTACAAGCATCCCCTTCTGCCAACAGTTTTAACTTCCTGTTCCCAGCTTAGTTTGCCAAATACCAGTAGCGCCAATGTCTTCCAATTTGAGCAGTTTTTTTTGTAGTATGCAAATTTGGGTTTTTGCGTTCTCTGTTCCTTTTAAACGTCCGTCTCATACATTGTTCTATTTGCATGGGTTTAAATCAACAGGCCGCGGACAGCCTGGCGGTGAAGCAGAAAAGGCGCATATATGACATCACCAACGTGCTTGAAGGAGTGGGCTTGATTGAGAAGAAAAACAAAAATATCATTCAGTGGAGGTTTGGACAATGTATTCACTCACTCACTCTTTATAGACATCTTTGTGTTTACCATGCATAATGTTAACAATTATGTCAGTCACAACCATTGAATTAGAAGAAGAAGAATGTACTTTTATTGTCATTCTTTGTAACCATGCACACAGAACGAAATGTCAATACACCTGACCCGTACAGTTAAACTGTAGCGAGCCGATGAAGCCGCAGCCAAACAGGGCGCAGCCATTTTAGTCATTAGGTGACCAAACCTCCCAATTCCAACCCTTAATGCCGAGCGCCAAGCAGGGAGGCAATGAGTACCAATGTTGTAAGTCTTAGGTATGACTCGGCCGAGGTTTGAACCAGCGACCTACCACAATTAGTACAGGCGTCAGGGACCTTTTGACTCAAAGAGCTATGCAACCTAAAATTCCAAATTTTTTTTTCTGGGAAAAATATATGAACTTACAATGCCAGAGTCTTTGTCCCATAACAAGAGATATTCACCTGAAATTTGTCTCCCTCCAGTAGTCCCTTAATATCTTTGAGATTCATTTTACAATACTGGTTTCAGAAGAATGTGCAAGCAGAGTTCTTTTGTAAAAATGCCCAGCAATACTGCAACCAATAAGGATATGGGTGCATTTACTGTCAGCTATTTGACGTGGTCATGGTTCTTACCTTGGGATATGACTCGTTCTCATTCCGTTTTTATAAATCCTAATTTTAGACACCCTTGCACAGTCTACCGTCACCCAGAGTGACTCGGTCAAAGTTTAGGTGTCACATTGAACCCTAATCTGTTGTATCTCTTAAATGTTAAGAATATTTTTAAAACGGCTTGAGAGTCTAGATGTGTCGGCTGAGAGTCTAGATGTGTCGGCTCCTCCCAACGGGTATTGCAGTACCTCCGGGAACGGTGCATTCGCAATGATCGCAACAAGGCTTTAGGGCTAGGACCTTAGCTTGGCCTTTTGGCTGAGAGTAAGTGTCCGGGCTCCTAGGCTTTGTAGCGTATTATGAACTGACCGATAACGGATAATGAATAATGAATAACGAAGATAGCTAAATAACCCTTAAAAACCCCAAAACCCCATTTCCTTTTTCGCATCATTGCAAAAAATTGCCCTATGATGTCCCAGTCTGATGCTTAGGTCATAATTTATAAATTTGCATCATTGAAACGATGTTTGCCTTTTTTCACACAAGGCATACTTTATTTCATTTAAATATCTTGGGGCACACTGTAAAAATAGTTAAAAAATGAATTCCTGGCACCAGTTTCATGTTGTTGGTTTGTTGTGCTTATATTATCATACGGCCTAAATTGATCGTATTAAATTGTCCTTGTCATCTGTGGTCGCCCTGGCTCAGGGGGTAATGCAGGTTATTTATTTTGGTATATAAATTCTTCTGTACTTTTGGATATTACTCTGTTTATCCTGCTTTTCTTAGGGAAAAAAAAAATCTAAACTAAGCAAAATACATTGCCAGTGGAAGTATATTTATTACAGTGCCTTGCAAAAGCACCTTGTTTCACATGATATTTGTGTTTCCTAAAGGGCCTGTTTATGATATTCCTTCAGAAACTGCTTTCTTCTTGCCACTCTTCCAAAAAGGGAAGATGTATGCAGATTGCGATTAATAGTCGTTTTGCAGATTCTCCCACCTCAGCCGTATTTGGGCAGGTCATACTATGTAATCATGGGCCTCTTGGTTGCTTCTCTGAATATTTTTCTCCCTGTTTGGCCCAAAAGGTTTGAAGGACTACAAGGTATTTTCTTTGTATGTTTGCAGTGGTTTCATGCTCTCCCAGTTGTGATATTATTCCTCACACAGTGCTCTGGGATATGTGTAAATGCTCCCAAATCATCTTGTATCTCATTGTTACTTTAATCTTTTTCTTAATGTTATCCCGGACCTTCCTGGTGTGTTTTTTGGTCTTCAGAGTGTTGTCTGTTCTCCAGTGTCTGCTCCCACAAACCTCTGAGCTGATCACAGAGCAGGTGTATTTAAACTGAGACTTAATGCACTCTGTCATTGTTAGTTATCTATGTCGACATTTGATCATCCAGAAGTAATCAGGGGTAGTTAGCTGAGCTGAGATAACAGGGGGCCAATATTTTTACAACCACTACTTTTTAGTTTTTTCATTATAAATATAATATAAAATGTTGATATAATTTGGTTCCGAACTTGTTGATTCCTTGGGGCAATACTTTTGACAGTATGTTTGAACCTTTTACCGTTTAATAATCATTCAAATTAGCAATTTTTTTTTTCCTTTTACTTGGTTTACTATTTTTGCTGTGCAATCTTAAACAGCTTTTTGAAACAAAATACGTTTTAAATGTATTTCCCTGTAATTTCATGAGTTGGTAATTTGTATATAAAAAGGAAACGTAATAATCTGCTGCCACCTACTGACTTTAATAAATATAGGTTACTAAATGATCATTGGAAAAAGCAAACATCCTGAACGATGATATATATACATTTTTTTTTTTGCAAATATAAAACTGGGCAATTTCTCACTGAACACCAGACAAACACTGCATTAAAGGACAACCATTAACATTTCCGCTGGCCGATCTATTAGTTTGTCTTCTGCCTTCGTATGGTTTGCTCTCTTACAGGGGCGAGAACAGGTCAAATCAGAATCCGGACGTTCTTGACCAAGTTCGTGTTCTGCAAGCCCAGATCTCTGAGCTGGAGGCACAAGAAAAGGAGCTGGACAGGCAGAAGACCTGGCTGCAGGAGAACAACGAGCGCATGAACCACGATCCTGACACAAAACAATATCCTTTCGGTGTTTGCCTCTGTCAGGTTTACCATCTAATTCTCAGTCTGAATGTTGATATGTCTTCCTATGTGTGAGTGAACTTTTGACATATATATGTCTGATAAATGTACTGTCATGTTTGTTTTGATAAAGGTTACATTAGGTTAACCATTTATCCTAAAAAAAAAAAAAAAAAAAAAGAGCAGTTGTTGTGTCATTGCAATTATCAACCAAATTGAGCCTGGTTTCTTATATCACTATTATATATTTATTGTCTCCACTACGGGCAGCACGTTGGCGCAGTGGTTAGCGCATGTGCGGCACAGTTCATGTCTTAGGAACCTCCTGCGTGGGTTCAAATCCAGCTCCAGACTTCCTGTGCGGAGTTTGTATGTTGCGTGGGTTTCCTCCGGGCACTCCGGTTTCCTCCCACATACCAAAAACATTTATTTCAGGTGAATTGGCCGGTCCAAATTGTCCCTAGGTGTGAATGAGCGAGTGAGTTGTCTGTCCCCGTGTGCCCCGCGATTGGCTGGCAACCAGTTCAGGGTGTCCCCTGCCCGATGATTGCTGGGATGGGCTCCAGCACCCCCGTGACCCTACTGAGGATAAGCGGTGTGGCTAATGAGATGAGATGTCTCCACTACCACCTCTTAAGTAATCTGTTTGCTTAACAATTCCCCAAATATAAATTTGTGACCCATGAGGACATCTGCAATTCCTTCAGCGGCGACACGCTCCTTGTTGTCATGGCTCCCTCTGGGACGCAACTCGAGGTGCTGCTGCCAGAAATGGTAACAAAGCATACATTGCAACTTGCAAGAATAATGAAACTTGTTTTATAATAAAGAAGGGGGGAGTTTGAAAGCAGAATCTGTTGTTTTCAGGGGTTTAGTTTCAAAAATATTGGATAGAATTCAGAACAATTTTATGCAATTCAGTTTTCGGAGGTACATTTTGCAAATGTACAGTTTTAAAAACAACAGATACATAATTTGGTCATAAGTGGAAGGACCCTTTGTCTAGATCCTCCATATTAAATTTACACATATTTAGTCCACAATGAGTGAATTTGAGCTGCGGATCGCCACCAACAACGTCCGGAATTGGAGTGTTTTATTTTTTTTTGTCATCACGGAGTCTTTGCTTTCCCGACGCCACATTACATCACCGGCTCGAACGAGACGAAGACTCCGGTAAAAACAGGGGTTGGAGACTACGTGCTACAATAACAGCCGAACCATTGACACACACTGCTCACTCGATATGGAGTTTCCAGCAGTATCGTGCAGACCCTTCTTTGTACCGGGAGAGTTAACTGTGGTCTTTGTGTTTACTGTTTACTTTACACCGCTACCGCTTCACCGGATGCTAACGTTAGCATAGCGCTAAATCTCCTGCCCGCTGCTATCAATAAACAGCAGCTTGCACACCCCAACGGAGCTTTATCGTCAACGGCGACTTTAATCGGGCATGTTTATGGACTGTACTCCCAAATCCATTCAATTGTGGACTGAACAATTCGGAAAAAACACTGGACTATGTGTAATGTAAGATCAAACATCAAACATTCCGGTTGTATCCAGCAACTCTGTTTGACCCTCACCCCCCCTCATCCTTATCTATGTTTAAGTAATTGTGCCAAAGCTAGTAGGTTATTGACCACTTCATTTTTAAGTACCCTTGTTTTTATTTTTTTATGGGCAGATAGGTCACAAGAATTACCAGGTGAACCTCAGGAGCAAGGTGGCCCCCATCAAAGTAACACTCATCAACCGGGACTTGGACCACAGCGTGCCAGTGGTTGTCCCTGTGCCTCCCACCGACGTGATCTCCCCACTGCTCACGCCGCCCCTCACTCTGTCAGCCAACCCGCATTTCCCACCCTTTTCATCGACTACCTACTCTTCAGGTTCCAGTTCTGCCACCTCTTCTTCATTCTCCAGTCAGGATTCTCTCAGCTCAGACCAGCAGATGGCGCCGCCTGATTTTGATTGCATACTGAAGCCAGCGTCCACCACGCAAGTTCACATAGGTAGGAACTGAATGTAAGACTAAAATATAGTGACAGTCGTGATTTCAGTGCAGGAGTGCGCCATTCAGGTCCCTAAATACTGCTGTTTCACATTTTACCCTCTTCCAGCACGCCTGATTCCAATCATCAGCTCAGCAGAAACCCAATAATGGTCTTAACTGTTTGAAACAGGTGTCGTAGAGAATAAAACCACCAAAACAAACAGGACTCAAGAACCATAGTTGCCCACTTTTGGTCTAGGATACGGGTAATATTGCACAAAAGTCCAATACACAAATCCAGGCTAACTAAATAAGCACAGCTCGATTTGGTCTTGCCTACGCATTTTCAATTAATTGGCTGCACGTTTGCCGAGCCAGGATGAAAAGGCGGTTCTGTGTGAAGCCAGCTGAAGGTTTTTGCGATAAATATGCGTTCACCGCATCTTCAAAAACACCCCCAGGATCGATCTTAGAATAGCAGACCAGAAAACTGGAAAGTGCTTCCCATTATCCTTTTACGGCCACTAAACAACTGCTCCTCGTGGAGTTTTATGTGATGTGAAACTAATTAAAAGGGGAATAATAGGTTACACGAGCACTGTTATTAGGGAAAGGACGTAACCTGCGCACCAGCTCAATAATGTCACATGCTAATTGTAGAGCAGACTCAAGATTGTTAAGTGGATTGATTTTTACCTGCCGAATGGAGCAAAGTCAAGTGTTTACCTATTTATCCTTAACATTCCTTTTTGGTCTTAGATTTTTCTTTTGAGTTTTATTATATATTTATCCTAGACTAGAGTGGCACATCTAATCTCATCGTAAACATGTTCACTATGTTATCAGTGCTGATTAAGATAATTCCATGTAACAAAGCTCTCTCTGATAAGAGAACAGTGAATGGGAGTTGGACTTGTATATGAGATGTTTGTCAATGACTTAATTGAGACAAGTATTTGGGTCACTTTTTAGAATGTCAAAAAAACACGTTAATATACATATTCATTAAAGCTCTGTTGGTAATTTGGCAAGAATTCTTAATTGCCTTGGCAAAAAACAACACATGGCCTAACAGCAATACATTTACGACATGGATGACTTCATTAGTTGACTTGACTATAAAATGACTGTTGCTTATATACAGTCAACACAGTTTATTGAAATGACAATGTAGCCGATATGTAAAATTTCAAATGCAGAATCATGAGAATAATGTAACATACCAAGACAGTCCATGGAAATGCCATATTACTTTTTTTTCCTTATGATTGACAGTAGCAATGCCAGATTTCTCCTAGGGATAACCTCAGGCTTGATGTTGGCCTGGTCTAGAGCAGGCTTAGCTTTAGAGAATTAGTCACCATAATAACTAAGCCAAGCTATATTTATCCTGCTTTTGTGCAACTGACTTGGGGCTTAATTCAGCCAAGATAATAAGCATATCCTGGTTTAATCCCTTATCTTGTTTTTATGTACTACCCCCCTGATTTAACGGTCTTTGAACCTCTTTTGAGTGATTGTTCTGTTAAAATGAATTGGAAATTTTGGAAAATCTTTTGAAATTCCGATTTTACAATTTACTCTCAAGTAGGTTTAGTTGGTTGTTTGGTTGGTTCACTTAACCACTAGTGTCATAGGGGCACCACGTCCCGTGGTGTGTCTTTGGGAAGGGCAGCTTTTTCTCAAATGGCATACTAATCGTGAAGGAAAAAGGTGTGGGTGATTTTCAAGATACATTTTGGTGACATTTCTTTAAATTGGAGGGAAAATTATGTCAAGAGGTCAAAGCCATTTTTGGAAGAAAAGAAACACATTTACTTGTTCTCTGGTTTTGCATGTATTGTCCTTTATACGACTATTTGGATTAATATGTTGTCATGCTCCACTGCTGCCTCATTTGTTCACTTTTTTTTTCTTCAAATATTTATGAACTTTATGTGTGGTTTTTAGTATTTTATGTACTTAAGACTTTTTTCGCAAAGGGTTAGGTTAGGGTAACCCTTATGCAAAATCTTTTTAAATGTTACCGCTTTAACAGTTAATGGTTACAACACTGGTATGAACACCGTGTGTAATATGTAGCCGTAAGAGGTCAAACATTTTATTGAATGTTTTGAAGCTACTGTATATGGGGCTGTTTAATGAATTCAGCTCAAGTAAGATGGTGACAGAGTGTGATAGGCGTAAGTTATGTGTGAATGTTGGGAAGAGTAAGGTGATGAAGTGTTCACGTGATGGAGTGGGCATGGCGTTAGAAATAAGGTTGCATGGACAGGTGCTGGAAGAAGTTGAAAGCTTTAGGTACTTGGGTTGTGATGTGGCTGCAGTTGGTAGAATGGAGTGCGAGGTATTGCACAGAGTGAAGCAAGGTTTTGGGTGCCCTGAGGAGAGTGATGAGCAACAAGAGTCTGAGTATGGATGTTACGAAGGGAACTGTATAAGTGTGATTGTGCCGACTGTGTTGTATGGTGCAGAGACTTGGAGCCTGAATGCAGATTTGAGAAGGAAGTTAAATGTTTTTGAGATTAAGTGTTTGAGGAGCATGTTAGCTGTGACAAGATTGGATAGATTGAGAAATGAAATTGTGAGAGACAGAACTGGAGTATCAGTGGAACTGAGCAAGTGTTTGGATAAGAGAGTATTCTGTTGATTTGGACACATGGAGAGGATGGATGAGGAGCGAATGTTGAAGAGGATCTAAAGAGCAGAAGTCAATGGAAGGAGACCAAGAGGAAGGCCGTAATTGATGTGGATGGATGGTGTTATGAGTGCACTGCAGGAAAGAGGTCTAAATATAATGGAAGCTAGAGCTCTTGTTGGTGATAGAAAGGAGTGGAGAGGTGTTGTGAAAGGATAGTGGGATTGTGGACGCGTTCTTAAGGATAGGCTGGGCACCCGTATGATGCGGCAGGGGTAAACCAGTGAAAGCTGTCTGGCCCTGCTGTTGAACAAGAGTGTGTTGTGTCACCCTGACCCGAGTGACATGGCCGCTTTCTGGTGTCCCATTTCATCTGGAGGGACGAAAGCATGACCAACTTAGGTGCCGAGGTGCCTAACTTGTTTGGGTGTTTGGGCAATTGGGTTGGCCATGGTCCAAAAATTTTGGTGTTTTTTTTTTTTTTTTTTTTTTTTTTTTTTTTTTTTTTTGCTATTTCCCTTTTATTTTCTTTGTTATTGTACATGTGTGTCTTGCTGTCGGTCACCCCTCTTAAGGGGTATGACCAAGATAGATAGATAGATAGATAGATAGATAGATAGATAGCCAGGTTTTTCTCAATGACTTATGTGGCATTCAAATAAATTTCATTGAAGTGAATGTTTAATTCCGGTGATCTGCATTAATTCTACCCACAATATGTCTGAATATAGTGGAAGCTAGAGCTCTTGGTGGTGATGCGGCAGGGGTAAACCAGTGAAAGCTGTCGGGCCCTGCTGTTGAACAGAGGAGTGTTTTGTTTCACCCTGACCCGAGTGACGGGGCCGCTTTCTTGTGTCCCGTTTCATCTGGAGGGACGAAATCACGACCAACTTTGGTGCCGAGGTGCTTAACTTGTTTGGGTGTTTCGGCATTTGGGTTGGCCATGGTCCAAAGATTTTGTGTGTATTTTTTGGTACTTTTCCCTCTTTTATTTTCTTTGTTTTTGTATGTGTCTTGCTTTGCTGTTGGTCACCCCTCTCGAGGGACATGACCAGGGTAGATGGATAGATAGATTGGCAAAGTGTCTTCATGTTGTTTGTTTTTCCCCCAGAAGAGGTCATTCTTTCCTAGTCCAATTTATTCCTCTATTGCAACCTCTTTCTCCCCTGCAGGGTGTCCAGATCAGCCAGTGACCGTTTTGGAGCTGGAGCAAATGGGACTCTCTGTCCCACATTTCCAGTCTGTGTTGGACATGAGCAGCCTCCTGAAGCACAACGGCATCGGCGAGCACATGAAAGATGACGCTGATGGTATTGCTTTTTTCCTTCCTTAATATATAATCATCCGCAACAAATTTGTTTTTGTTTATGTGATGTACTTGTAGAAGCAGTTGACTTAATAGATGACTTGATGTCTTCTGATGGTAAGTATCTTAAAGACCAGTACGTGATGTTGTCATGGTGCGTTTTTAAATGTCCAATACATGTGTTAACAACAATGCCCAACGAGGCCTTTTAATTTTTTCCGGAGTAACTTCATGCCCATCCTTGCCGGGGTCCCCCCCCCCCCCCCCTTTTTTTTTTTTTAATCTCTATTAATTTGTGTAACATGAAAATGGTGAGAGAAAGCCTGTTTCGAGGAAAATCCAAATTCTAACCCAAACTCCAAAATGAAAAATGTATTCTTACACACCTAATAAAGGCTCATACTTGCATGGGTTATATGACTGAAGCTGCAATAATGACCCCAGCCAGGAGATTGCAGCGTGAAAAACATTCTAAATTCTGTATTTACAATTTTAATCAAAGATCCATTGTTTACAAGTATGTATTCTTGTGAATGCTAATATTTTTAGGCATGGACTACAGCTTGACCCTGGACGACAGCGGCGGCGTGTGCGACATGTTTGACCTTCAGGATGTTCTCAACTACTAAGAACTGAAGTAGACCTCCATCTCTTCCATTGACTCATTTTGGACCTTCAGAGTTTTTGTTTTTAAAGTTTCTGCGCCTTGTAAAAAATGGCCGCGATGTTTACAACTGACTGCATATAAAATGTGTTTGTTTCCATGACACGTTGCTGGTTCACATCGTTCTTGGTTTAATGTTTATAAGATTGTGTTTAAAGTGCCAAATCTCTAAAATGCATTATTGTTGAACAATCGTCTTATGTATTTAAAAAGCATTTGTTTTGTTTGACGCTGAACCTGCCTTTTTGCCGTTTTATTGGCAAATATGTTTTAAATTTCAATTGCCGGTAGATTTGTTAACTGAAGAATTCTTTTGCACCATTTTTGGGGATTTGCTTTTCAATAAATGAGTGAAATTTTGCATACTTTGTGTCTTTATTGTTAGGATAACGTTTGAATGAGTCAATTGAAAGAAAATGTGAACAGAGCGGAAAAAGAGCTTTACACTAAATAATATAATTTTATAAATCCGGCGTCGGACTTGGATGAATAATTTATAATAGGAATGATATAACTAGTAATGAAAGGCAAAGCCAAATGGAATGGTATGAAGGGTTTTAAAAACTAAAGGTGAGCTTTTTATGGCTTTTTGAAATCCTTGAAAATGCTTAATTTATTGTTGCGTTATCTAGGTTTGAAAAGTGCTTGAATTTTGAGTGAAGTGCTTGCTAATGCTTGAAATTGTTACCATCATTCATGGCAGTCAAACAAGATTACCAATGCATTAAATTAAGAAAAATACAAGTATGCTTAAAAATTACGCTGACACTGCTCTGTGGTGCCTTTGCTTTGCCATTGCATTTTCTTTTCCCTGGTGATTAACGAAAGCTAGCACTAGTTTGAATGTCCTTGTCATGTGAAGCGTCGATCCCCCTAAAACGCCCTCTCTCCTACAAGTTTTACGTAGCCAAGCTGCGCAGGCATAGTTGAGGCAAAATGGCGACATCTATTTCAAAGTATACTGGCTGACTGACAGAAAAAGATTGTTCATCTTGTATGGTAACCTCTCAAATTAGCGCAAAGCATATGCTAGCACAAAGATAGGGACTTTGTCTTAAGTGATCATAGGCATCAAGTCAAGTTTACTTGTATAGGCCTTTATCACAAAGAGTCTCAAAGGGCTGCATAGATTATGGCAAACTCCAGACTATTATTACACTATCCCCTGATCTAAAACCTACATGAGGGCAAGGAGAAACTCAAAAACCTCATGAGGTAACCTCAATCAGATAAAAAGATGGATGTCACTCAACCTTTTGCGCCTCAAGCCTGAAAACACTGAAATGTTCATTATTGGGTCATCTAAATGCTGTGAATGGTTTTCATAAACTGCTCTGAACATTGACAAATGTAATATCACCCAGAGCGACTCAATTCAAAAATTTAGGTCTCACATTTGACCCCAATCTGTCCTTCCAAACACATGTTAAGAATATAACTAGAACAGCTTTTTTTCCTCCCATCCTTATAACATTGCTAAAATTTGCCCTATGCTGTCCCAGTCTGATGCGGAGATTATAATTCATGCGTTTGTTACCTCCCGTATAGATGACTGTAATGCACTACTCTCCGGTCTCCCGAAGTCCAAAATCAAGAGCCTGCAGCTGCGACAAAATGTTGCAGCAAGGCTTTCAACTCAGAAAAGAACGTTTGATCATATGACCCCAATTTTAGCTAACCTGCATTGGCTCCCTCTTAGCCTAAGATGTGATATTAAGTTTCTGGTTGTCACAATCACCCGGATCGGGAACACCTGTGTTCAGGATTTGGCGCCAATGAGCTGTCCTGGCTGTTGGCGCCAAATCCTGAACACAGGTGTTCCCGATCTCAGTTTTCCTTACATCCTGCCTGACACTGGTGGTAGGATACAAAATTGTGCATGGACTTACTCCCTCATATCTTTCAGATTGTAACACTAAAGGGCTCAGATGTCATTTCACCATATTTAACACAATGCGTCCTATCTGAAAGGTCGGATCTGAACCATAAGAGGACGGTTCCTTGAAGACCAATCCCATTTTTCTAGCCGGTCTAGTAAAATATTCTCGTCCACAGTGTCAAAAGCAGCACTAAGGTCGAGTGGGGGTTTTGGGGTTTTTAAGGGTTATTGTTCTATCTTCGTTATTCTTTATCCATTATCTGTTATCGGTCAGTTCATAATACGCTACAAAGCCTAGGAGCCGGGACACTTACTCTCAGCCAAAAGGCCGAGCTAAGGTCCTAGCCCTAATGCCTTGCTGCGATCATTGCGAATGCACCGTTCCCGGAGGTACTGCAATACCGGGCCGATGCGTGGAGTGGACAGAGCAAGCTCTTATTTTTTTTTTTTTTTTGGTTTGAACAAATTTATTGACACTAAAAAACAGAAAACAATCATGACAATCTCAACAGCAATTAAGCACATTTACAATATTATATTCCAATATGACGTTTTTAACAGCAAACACAAAGTGAGGTTTGAACAAACCTTCTCGAAAATCTTATTAGCAATCAAGCATATTCAGAATTTCATTATATAACATCTTTGTTAGTGTCAATAGATCCGTCCAGGCCAAAGTCGATTGTCAGCTCTTATAAGCGGCAACAACAAAAAACATTTCTTAGAACGTGTGAGATACGTTGCGGAGCTTTTGCGGGATAAGTAATGAGTACAAAACCTTTTTAATGCCGGTTATTTAAATGAGTGAAAATAATGGTTTATTTGAGTAGTACATATTTCCAGTAGCTTAGTTCACACATATGTTAAACCTGAGAAGAATAGACTGTACAACTTGGGTGCCGAGATTTGGCTTAAGATTTGTCAAATTCCTGGTTCTTTTTCCTACAGGCATCACTTGACCTGAAACAGCGCTACGGAATTGATTTACAGCAAATGTCCTCTTAATGGTACTGGAGACATTGGAAAATTGGCTTTAAAAGTCCTTAATTTGACCATGATAAAGGTGTTTGAAGTTATAACCTTTGTGTAGAAGTGTATGTATACATTTAGGAGACAGGGGGGATGGGGGTAGGATTATGAATAAAATATATTTTAAATGATTGACTTAGAAGAAAGAAGAAATTAATACAAATGAGAAAATTGGAGGAAGGGGCCAATACGGTTTTTAAAATTTGGGGAAAGTTTTCCGGTAAACTTTTATAAGGTATTCTAGTCTTTAAATGGAGAAAACACTAGTTCTTTTACTCTGTCCCATTATGTGTTGCATACAAATATTTAGGAGTCAACATGCTTGATCCAGGTCTTTTTAATCAAAATGTACAGAAAGTACTTTGATTGCATCGCTATGCAGAGAAACTCTTGCGTTTGGCGGCTGGCAGCCTGACTCCAGGCTTTGGGGCCGGCTGAAGAGACAAAAAATAACTTTAATACAGCATATATTTTTTTAAAGGGGAGGTTATGATTAATTTGTGTATTTGGACAACACTGAAAAGAAAAAGCTTTCAATCTAAGGCAGGGGTGTCACACGATAGAACAAACATTCTCTTGGGGGCCGGACTAGTAGATTAGAGAGAAAAAAATAAGAGAAAGAGAAGGAGAGAAAGGTAGAGAAAGAAAGAAAGGGAGTGAGAAACGAGGGATGAAAAGAGAAATAGTGAGAGAGGGAAAAAGAAAGGGAGCAAAAGAAAGAAAGAGACAGAGAGGAGAGAAAAGGAAAAAAAGGAAGAGAAAGCAAAACAAGGTAACAAGACACAGAGAGAAAGAGAGAAAGACAAATTGGAACAAAGAAAGAGTAAAAGAGAGACAGAGAGTGAAAGAGAGAGTGAGAGAAAAAGGGAGGAACAGAGACGGAGAGAGCGAAATAAATACAAGTACAACGTTTGGGAGAGGAACCTGGCTGTGACAACATCAAGTGGACATATTTCAACCGGTAGCTCGTGTTTCTCTTGCGCTTCTCTTAGCGTTAGCGGGCCTTATCCGGGCCGGTGCTTGACACCCCTGATCTAAAGATTGAAATCGTTATTTTTGCATCGTATTTCATAAAAGGTTTTCTTTTCTTTTGACATGTTAACTTTTTTTCCCCAAAATGTTTCCATTGAATATCAAAACTGACCCAGATAACGGTCAATTGATTTGTTTTATTTGACTCTTTGGTGAGAAATATCAGATTTTACCAACACCAGGTTGCAGCTTTAGCCTAAAATATACATTTTTACCTTCATGAAATTCTAACCATTTTATCTTAATCATATCATGCCCTCGTTACCTTTTTCTTCTTAAAGGTTCTTTACTTTAAGAGGCACTGTAATATAGATGTTTCTGTATTGTGTAGTGCAACTAAAGAGTGCTACAAATCACAAGAAATAATATAAACTACAGAGGCGCAGTGGCCACACGACAAAATCATTTATTGAATTATGATTTTGCCCAGCCATTCACAAGATTTTGGGGGTATCTGTTGCAGAGAGAAGGGACATGATTATGTCAGCTACCTTGAGGTGAGCCTCATGTAAAATAAAGACAAATTTCTCACCCTGCAGGTATTTTAAAAACTGCACATTTTTATGATTACAGTTTTTTTGCTTAATATTGAAATCAATTTTTTTTTCCCGTTTGGATCAAGAGTCCGCAACAAGTGTCTCTTTGACGCTCCCTAGTGGTGTTTTTGAAAATATTTTCTGTAGGAGAACAGACATGACACAAACGTTCTTACTTTCCTATGAATATAGATTTATAGA